>NC_085024.1:2537339-2602339 GCF_963692335.1 Osmerus eperlanus
TTGTGTGTCTGTGGGTTTGTGTGTGTCTGTGTTTGTGTGTGTGTGGGGGTGTATGTGTGTGGGTGTGTGTGTTTGTGTGTGTGTGTGTGGGGAGGGTGTCTGTGTGTGTGCGCGGGTGTGTGTGTGTCAGCAGACCTCCAGGATGGGGCTCCAGGGCAGCACGGAGGAGCTCATGAACACCATGCCGTTCCTGGACACGGTGGCGGGGGAGGCGTTGTCGATGTTGTGGGGCTCAAACACCACCTGCAGGACCAACACCCTGCAGGTTAACACACTACATAACACAACGTATCATTATTTATGTGTTTTACAAAGGGTAGGGGCATGGGAAGGTCAGGGGTCAGGGGTCATGGATGAGGCTCAGAGGTTATGGGTGAGTGTCAGGGTCAGGGGTGAGGATGTAAGGCAGGGGTCAGGGGTCATGGTCGGGAGCACCTTGCAGTAGGGGTCAGGTGTCAGGGTCGGGAGCACCTTGCAGCAGGGGTCAGGGGTCATGGTCGGGAGCACCTTGCAGCAGGGGTCAGGTGTCAGGGTCGGGAGCACCTTGCAGCAGGGGTCAGGGGTCATGGTCGGGAGCACCTTGCAGTAGGGGTCAGGGGTCATGGTCGGGAGCACCTTGCAGCAGGGGTCAGGTGTCAGGGTCGGGAGCACCTTGCAGTAGGGGTCAGGGGTCATGGTCGGGAGCACCTTGCAGCAGGGGTCAGGGTCGGGAGCACCTTGCAGTAGGGGTCAGGGGTCATGGTCGGGAGCACCTTGCAGCAGGGGTCAGGGGTCATGGTCGGGAGCACCTTGCAGCAGGGGTCAGGGGTCATGGTCGGGAGCACCTTGCAGTAGGGGTCAGGGGTCATGGTCGGGAGCACCTTGCAGCAGGGGTCAGGGGTCATGGTCGGGAGCACCTTGCAGCAGGGGTCAGGTGTCAGGGTCGGGAGCACCTTGCAGTAGGGGTCAGGGGTCATGGTCGGGAGCACCTTGCAGCAGGGGTCAGGGGTCATGGTCGGGAGCACCTTGCAGCAGGGGTCAGGGGTCATGGTCGGGAGCACCTTGCAGTAGGGGTCAGGGGTGATGGTCGGGAGCACCTTGCAGCAGGGGTCAGGGGTCATGGTCGGGAGCACCTTGCAGTAGGGGTCAGGGGTCATGGTCGGGAGCACCTTGCAGCAGGTTGCCATGGGGATGCGGTCTCCGTTGGCGAGGGTCAGGGTCTTGTTGTCGTCAAGGACAGAGTTCAGGTTCTCGATCCAGATCGCGTCCACTGGCCCGTCCAGAACGATCCAGATGTTTTCTCCTGTACAGAGATGGGCGGCACTTTACACATTAACTACCATGTAACTACATAGCAATACTTTACGCTTGGGTTACATGAACTACTGTACATTGACAATATTCCCAATTTCAACGAGTCATGTAAACAGTATATTACATTTGAATATTATGAATTGGAACATATTCCGAATGTAGCATCTTCCAATGAAGACATGTGGGATAGGCAGATATGATTTGGATTTTAGGAGTGGTCTTTGCACATGTATACAGCATATTCAGAATATGCGTCTAAACAGAGGTTTTTACTGCAGTTTGCGCCGCATGCACTCCTGCCTGTTCACGCTCAGCTCTGAGACGTTCTCAAACCAACCAGTTAATCAGAGTATGCTCAGCTGCATGGAAACAGGAATATATTAGTGTAATATTCCTTTTCATGAAAAAACCTATGAGTAGGAATATTGACTTTACATAATAATGGAAATTATTTGTACATGTTAACGTACTCATTTTAACACATTGTAATTATCACTATTAATCAAATGTAACACACAAAAAAATTATCTACAAGTTTTCCTACACGAGATAGGTACCAGATAACAATGACTGAATTAATAATAAAAACAAAACATGGATAAAAAAAAAAGCCTGAGGTCAAACGGCATCCACAGACGTTGAGTCATCTCCCATCTCCATGGAGACGTGTTTTGTTAGCATGTTAGCTGTATGCAGGAGACTGACTTCAGGTCAGGGTCTAAGCTATGCAGGAGACTGACTTCAGGTCAGGGTCTAAGCTATGCAGGAGACTGACTTCAGGTGAGGGTCTAAGCTATGCAGGAGACTGACTTCAGGTCAGGGTCTAAGCTATGCAGGAGACTGACTTCAGGTCAGGGTCTAAGCTATGCAGGAGACTGACTTCCAAAAGAAGAAAAGCTTCTCCGTTTCTTCAAAGCTGCGCAAGAACACTGGCACAGAGCGGGAGGGGAAGCAGGAGATAGCAGTTCTCTGTGAGGGGGAATCTAAAGATTAAACCCAAGAAACCCCCCTTAAAAAAGTAGCAAATCACCTTCTTTGATGAGAAGAGGATAAGATGCATTAAAGATGAAAGGGGTCTGTACTCGAGTGAAGGAAAAGTACAACTCTCTTCATCTAGGAGTGTAGACAACCATGGAGCCTGTTCCTGCTTTGAAGTCGACGGCTCCCAAAGGTATATCATACCGGCTGGAATGAGCTGTACAACACATCCTTCATGACACACTCCCAGGTGCGTGCCAGGGCCACTGAACAGCCAATCAAAGGGCATCTTGTATCTGCAGAATTGTATCTGGGTGGTTTTCCTGTAGCAGTAACCCTTTACCAAAGCGAGAGACAGACACTGAACTGTGCACTTGTGTTCCTCGGTCGTCTGCTGTGCTCTCCAAGCATTATTTGTATGTTTCTTTGGATGAAAATGTGAGCGTTCCTATGAACTCTGTTTATAAACAGGAGCTCATGGATGAAGCATGACTTTTTAAATATGAAGAAGGGAACACAGCCTTGAGACTTTTCAGCTACTGTATGATGACAAAGTTCTATTGGGCACGCCACCAACATGAACACTGTTCACACTATGATCCCAGGAGGAATAAGGTCTCCAACTACACACACACTTTGATATGCAGATTTTCTGTGTACATAGAAGCTTAAGTCTCTGTGAGGTCAAGAGGTCATACAGCGAGGCCCCCCCTCTGAGCAGAATATAGCACACAGCCCAGACAGTTACGAGACAGTAAGGCAAATAATGTACAAACGGGGACTTATGTGATTAACGACCACTTCACCTGTTGAACGTTCTAGTGTATCAGTGCACTGACCACTGAAGACCCGTTAAGGAAGCGATTCTGTGCATTCTATGTTTGAACATGTCCAGATACTGTATTTAAGCCCTCTTGTAAGAGAGAGTCTTCACTCATGCTAGCCACTCTGTTGTGGATTGGTGGCATGATCCGACGTCGAGCTAATAAAACCGAGTCAACCCTTTCCTAATTGTCGTGAGTCTTTCCGGCCTGCCTGCTCACACAGATCCATCCTTACACACTTACTGTTAGATGGATAGACCTCAATAAACAGGTCTTCTGCCACATTTGACACTTGACATTTTTATGAATTTAACATACACTTTTATCCAAAGCGACATTCAAACAGAGCATATAGCCTGAGAGTACAGCAGATCAAGGATTAGAACTGCAGTGTCCTAACAGCGTTTCAGTGGTACAAAGCAACACGCAGTGGAAAGTAACCACATCTCTGCTACCAGTGCAGAGGACCCTGCACTGGTAGCAGGGTCCTCCTCCCTCCTCCCTTTCTTGGCTCTGAGGGTCTTCCTCCTCTCCCTCTTCCTCTCCCTCCTCCCTCCTCCCTTTCTTGGATCTGAGGGTCTTCCTCCTCTCCCTCTTCCTCTCCCTCCTCCCTCCTCCCTTTCTTGGATCTGCCTCCCTTTCTTGGCTCTGAGGGTCTTCCTCCTCTCCCTCCTCCTCTCCCTCCTCCCTCCTCCCTTTCTTGGCTCTGAGGGTCTTCCTCCTCTCCCTCCTCCTCTCCCTCCTCCCTCCTCCCTTTCTTGGCTCTGAGGGTCTTCCTCCTCTCCCTCCTCCTCTCCCTCCTCCCTCCTCCCTTTCTTGGATCTGAGGGTCTTCCTCCTCTCCCTCTTCCTCTCCCTCCTCCCTCCTCCCTTTCTTGGATCTGCCTCCCTTTCTTGGCTCTGAGGGTCTTCCTCCTCTCCCTCCTCCTCTCCCTCCTCCCTCCTCCCTTTCTTGGCTCTGAGGGTCTTCCTCCTCTCCCTCCTCCTCTCCCTCCTCCCTCCTCCCTTTCTTGGCTCTGAGGGTCTTCCTCCTCTCCCTCCTCCTCTCCCTCCTCCCTCCTCCCTTTCTTGGCTCTGAGGGTCTTCCTCCTCTCCCTCCTCCTCTCCCTCCTCCCTCCTACCTTTCTTGGCTCTGAGGGTCTTCCTCCTCTCCCTCCTCCTCTCCCTCCTCCCTCCTACCTTTCTTGGCTCTGAGGGTCTTCCTCCTCTCCCTCCTCCTCTCCCTCCTCCCTCCTACCTTTCTTGGCTCTGAGGGTCTTCCTCCTCTCCCTCCTCCTCTCCCTCCTCCCTCCTACCTTTCTTGGCTCTGAGGGTCTTCCTCCAGAGTGTGGAGAAGATCCCGTCGGTCCAGTCGTTGGTGGCCACGTCCAGACGGCCAAACATCTGGGGAGCGGTGATGGCCTTGGGGTTCATGCGCATCTCTCTGTGGGGCTGGCCACAGTCTGAACACACACACAAACACCGTGAAGCGCACACAAACACCGTGAAGCGCACACACTCAGAGTTGATTAAGTCAACCCGCTTTTGACATTGAAACTGTCATTCCGGTGATATGCTGTGACACGTTTTTACAGTTTGAATCACAATATCGTAACTGTACAAATATTCCAAAGTTAGAAAATAGTCCCTATAAAAATATTACAAACACTACAACAACATACTCCCTTTATTCAAGTGATATTCCAGTATGAATTTATCGGTTCAGGTATCTTTGATGCTGGCAGCAGCCTGGAGGGGTGTGTACCTGTCATGGCCCTCATCAGGGTGTGGATGCAGGTGTGTACCTGTCATGGCCCTCATCAGGGTGTGGATGCAGGTGGTCTTCCCGGCTCCGCTGGGCCCCAGGGCCATCATGCCGTGACGGACCCTCTGGGTCTCAAACAGCTGGATCACCTTCAGCTTCCAGGGAGGGTGGCTGATCAGGCCAGCCTCTGACACCTGCAGGCACGCGGAGAGAAGTTCTAAAGAGCTCTCTCTCTCCCCTCTCTCTCCCTCCACCTATCCCTGTCTCTTATTCTCTCCCCCCTCTCTCCCTCTCTCTCTCTCTCTCCCTCCACCTCTCTTTCTGTGTCTCACTTTCTCTCCCTCCACCTCTCTCTCTCTCTCTCTCTCTCTCTCTCTCTCTCTCTCTCTCTCTCTCTCTCTCTCTCTCTCTCTCTCTCTCTCTGTCTGTCCTTCTCTCTCAATTCAATTCAATTTAGCTTTATTAGCATAACAGTCATTACAACCGTATTGCCAAAGCAAGAGGCACAACAACAGACAACCATACATCAACAACACAAGAAACGACAGCCAGTATTTTGTTTTGGTAAAGTTTCTCTCTGTCCTTCTCTCTCTGTGTGTCTCTCTCTCTCTCCCTCTACCTCTCTCTCTCCCCTCACCTGTTTGTCGATGGCTGTCTCCAGGTCGGGGTAGCCTGCCTTGTCCAGCTGGATCCCAGGGAAGAGGTCTTCTATCAGGCTCAGGAACAGGGGCTCGTCCTCATCGATCTGTTCCACACAGACACGAACATGCATATGGTACCACTGTTTTTACCAGCATTTTCAATTAATATTTTATTTTTTTCCTGCCTGCTGCTCACCAGTTTGGACAGGTTCATGTCTCTCAGCACCCTCATGACGATGGTGGACTCGGTGTCGGTGGGATTCGCTCGCTTCGCTGCTCCCAGGGTGCGCAGAACGGACAGGATGTTGCGGAGCCCAAAGTCGTAATGGACCTGCGGAAACAGGAAGGGAACAGGAAGGGAACAGAAATTACATAGGAAGTAAACAGGAAGTAAACAGGAAGTACACTATATGAAGATATGAGGGAAAACAGCTGTCTCATCTATCAAGCCGACTTACATTCACATATATTCATACTTGCGAGACAATTTCAGTCTGATATAACCCAATACAACACCCATGACTCCAAACCCTGACCCTCACCCATAACCCTCACTCATTACCCTCACCCCTAACCCCTGACCCATAACCCTCGACCCCGACCCTGTCAAAGTCATTCTGTTGTTCACTGAGGTCACCTGTTTAGAAAGCTGCTCCTCGCACAGCTTGTAGAGGGTGAAGAACTTGCGAGCCAGCTCCATGTTGTCTATGAAGCCACAGCTGGCCAGCTTCACCCGGATGATGATCTGGCGGTCGGGAACCATCATGGCCACCGAGCGGAAGTTGATCTTCAGGTTCTCAGGGAGCTCCTGCCGTCCTGCATAGCCTGGGTTCTGATTGGTCCAGCCACAGGAGGGACATGTAACTAGCATGTAACTAAGTAGTTATATGCTAGTTACATGGCAGTTAAGGTCATCTGAATGTAAAGTGTTTAGTGCTTGGATGCTTTCCCTGGATGTCTCACCATGGTGAGGAAGATGCCAAACTCAGGGTTCATGTCGACGCTGTCTCCATCGGTGAAGATGAAGCTGGCGCGACGCTCCTTCCTGCAGGTCAGCACGATGGCAATCTGCTGCGCTGCCACGGAGAGCACCGGCAGGTCGATACGGTTGAACTCATCAAAACAGCCCCAGGAGCCGGACTGGGCCAGGCCTGTCACAGCAGGAACATCACACAGCATCACATCACACTGCATCACATCACACTGCATCACATCACACTGCATCACATCACACTGCATCACATCACACTGCATCACATCACATAGCATCACATCACACTGCATCACATCACACTGCATCACATCACATAGCATCACATCACACTGCATCACATCACACTGCATCACATCACACTGCATCACATCACATAGCATCACATCACATAGCATCACATCACACTGCATCACATCATATAGCATCACATCACACTGCATCACATCACATAGCATCACATCACGCTGCATCACATAACACTGCATCACATCACACTGCATCACATCACACTGCATCACATCACATAGCATCACATCACATAGCATCACATCACACTGCATCACATCACATTGCATCACATCACACAGCATCACATCACACTGCATCACATCACACTGCATCACATCACATAGCATCACATCACACTGCATCACATCACACTGCATCACATCACATAGCATCACATCACACTGCATCACATCACACTGCATCACATAGCATCACATCACATTGCATCACATCACACTGCATCACATCCCACTGCATCACATCACACTGCATCACATCACATAGCATCACATCACACTGCATCACATCACACTGCATCACATCACATAGCATCACATCACACTGCATCACATCACACTGCATCACATCACACTGCATCACATCACATAGCATCACATCACATAGCATCACATCACACTGCATCACATCACACTGCATCACATCACACTGCATATAATATTGATTAGAATGACTAAATATTATATTAATTATATTATACAATATTACAATACATATATTTTTGTATATTTATTATGTGATATTATGTTGTACTCTATTACATTACTATATATTATATTATATATAATAATATAAAGGATTTACTATTATGTATTAATCCCATCAAGTCACTATATTATATAATATTTCATTATACTACTGAATATGATATCATATTATGCAACATTACATTTATTATATTAAATGTATTATATGATATTCTATTCTATGACATTGTTAAATATCCTCTAATGTAATGGAGGGAGTTCCTACCTTTGAATATCCTGCCGAGTCCTCTGAAGTCCATCTGGTCGGAGCAGTTGAAGACCACCACGTACTTCCCCAGGCAGCGGCCCATGTCCTTGGTGGTCTCGGTCTTCCCCGTCCCTGCAGGCCCTGCTGGGGCCCCGCCCATGCTCATGCCCAGGGCCTGGGCCAGCGTGATGTAGCACCTGACACACACACACACACGTTCATACGCACGCACAAACACACACACATGCATACACACACACATGCATACACACACACACGCACATACGCACATACGCACACACACACACACACACACACACACACACACACACACACACACACACACACACACACACACACACACACACACACACACTAATGAATGCTTTTCAGTCTTCCAGATACATACAGAGGTTAATTTGCACTAATGGACACTGACATTATGTCTCAAAAAAGCAGAAAAACAACGAAGAAATGACTCATGATAAAATACAGGCACAGGGCCTGAGGTCAACACACACACACAGGCACAGACACACACACAGGCACACACACACACCTGTCAGTGAGTGGGGTGATGACGAGCCTGTCTGTGCAGCCCAGGAACTCATTCTGGTAGACAAAGCTGACATCAGTGATATTGATGATCATCTTGTCAGAGTCCTCGTTGAAGTAGAAACGACACTGCTTCAGCCACTCAAAGTCCATAGAGCTCCTGACGTGAAGTCGACACTGGGGGAGAGGGGAGAGAGCGAGGAGGGGATGGGAAAAGGAAAGAGGAAGAAGAGAGGAGGAGAAGAGGGGAGGAAGGAGGAGAGAGGAGAGGGGAGGAAGGAGGAGAGAGGAGGGAGAGAGGAGAAGAGGGAGGAGAGAGGAGGGAGAGAGGAGGAGAAGAGGGGAGAAGAGGGGAGGAGAGAGGAGAGGAGAGAGAGGAGGGAGAGAGGAGGATAAGAGGGGAGAAGAGGGATGGATTAGTTGTGTGCAGATTGCAACAGTGGACGGGAACTGAAATAATGACGTATCATCCAATGACGTATTCAAAATGTCCTCAACCCCTGATCGCAATATTACAATAGCAATTGGTGTCACTGAAACAGGCCGACACGATATCAGCAAGAATGGTTTGGGACTCACCAAGTCATCGAAGATGTCCCTCTGGTGGACGTGGATGGTGATGAGGGTCTCGTACTTGGTCCTCTCCACCGCGCCCAGGTCCCTGGTCGTCATGTCGATGAGCGTGTTCAGCAGCTCCAGGAACAGCTGGTTGGTCTTGTTCATGATCTTGCGGTCGTAGCGAGCGTTGGTCAGGGCCTCCTCCGAGTCTCTGGTCCAGATCATCTGCACCCCGAGCAGACCCACCTGGACACGGGTACGACAGATGGAGCTCAGTGGTTAAAGCATTGGATTGTGAGTCAAGAGGTTGTGCAGGTCCAAGTCCCTCCTCGGAACGCTGCTCTGGATGAAAGCGTCAGCTTCATGAACACTTGCTGTGTGGGCAGAAGGCTGAAGCACAGGTTGTTCCTATCTGAAATCTTTCATAATACAGATATTGGTCTTGTTAGAAATCCTTGCTGTGACATTGTTGAACTGTACTTAGTCAAGAAGTCAACACATTTAAATTGTCGGTGGAAACCAGCCGTGTGATAGGGATAGCTCGTTTGACTGCAGATCAAGGGATGAAAGGGTGTTAGATAAATAATACTTTACAATTCATTTGACTTTGCGATGAAGTATAACCCAGACTCTGTTGTGGCCTTTTCATTAATTGTACAGTTCACAGGGACAGCGCACGATTTAAAAAGTAATCGCCCCAGAGTTAGCTAGCAGCTGATTGGACATCTGTTGTCCCTGGGCAAAGAGACACTAAACAACAACTACACACTACAGAAAACAGAAAACAGCACAATATACATCACAAGCCCATCAAGGCCAGATAGATAGGATCACAGCTCACCTGAGCAGGGAAGGAATCCAGGAAGTCTATGAGCTGGAAGCCCGAGTCCTGAATGGCCAAGGCCGCCTGTCGGATCACCAGGTGCAAAGACCTCTGGGATTCCTTCAGGAGGGCGTTAAGCCACACCTCCACGTTGCCCTCGGCAACAACCGGACGGTCCAGCTCCACTGTCTCTCCCTCCCGGGACGAGATGGCCATGATACGATCATACATCTAACACACACACAGACACACACACAGAGACCCACACACACACAGGCACACAGACACAAAGACACACCCACACACACAGACACAGAGACACAGCCACAGACACACCCACAGACACACACACAGAGACACACACACAGAGACACACCCATAGACACACACAGACACACACACACACACAGAGACATACAGACACACACACAGACACACACGTTAACTGTTAGGGTATCTGGAGGAGGGGCAAATCTCAGTAGCAGAACATTTAACTCATCAAAAGGCCAGAGGTTGAAACCCCCTCCATTTGGATACAGAACGTCTGCTTAGTGAACACATTCTATGGTTTGTTTGATGTGCAAGGTGTGAATGAAGGGTGTTTCACGACACTCTTCATTCAAATGTTTCTGCTTGTGTCCTGTCACACAGGAGCATGTGTGTGTGTGTGTGTGTGGGGGGGGGGGGGTTGTGTGTGTTTGTGTGTGCGTGGTGGGGTGGGGTGGGTGGAGGGGGGCCTGCACCTTGTCGTGGAAGCGGACACACTTGATGTTGTCGAAGATGTTGAGCAGGTGAGCCTGGATGGTGTGGGAGTCCGAGGCCTGGCCCAGGATCTCCAGCAGGGCGGGGTCCGATACGAAGAAGAACCGAGGGAACAGGAGACGTTTCTTCTCCAGGTAGCTGGAGCCACGAGCACAGTGGTGACAGATCACCATCATGGTCTGGCAACACCGCCCTCTACTGCCCCTGTAGTGCAGTGTGTTTACCCCCTAGAGCCCTGTGTGTTTACCCCCTAGTGCCCTGTGTGTTTACCCCCTAGTGCCCTGTGTGTTTACCCCTAGAGCTCTGTGTGTTTACCCCCTAGAGCCCTGTGTGTTTACCCCCTAGTGCCCTGTGTGTTTACCCCCTAGAGCTCTGTGTGTTTACCCCCTAGTGCCCTGTGTGTTTACCCCCTAGAGCCCTGTGTGTTTACCCCCTAGTGCCCTGTGTGTTTACCCCCTAGTGCCCTGTGTGTTTACCCCTAGAGCTCTGTGTGTTTACCCCCTAGTGCCCTGTGTGTTTACCCCCTAGTGCCCTGTGTGTTTACCCCCTAGAGCCCTGTGTGTTTACCCCCTAGTGCCCTGTTTGTTTACCCCCTAGTGCCCTGTGTGTTTACCCCTAGAGCCCTGTGTGTTTACCCCCTAGAGCCCTGTGTGTTTACCCCTAGTGCCCTGTGTGTTTACCCCCTAGAGCCCTGTGTGTTCACCCCCTAGTGCCCTGTGTGTTTACCCCCTAGTGCCCTGTGTGTTTACCCCTAGAGCCCTGTGTGTTTACCCCCTAGAGCCCTGTGTGTTTACCCCTAGTGCCCTGTGTGTTTACCCCCTAGAGCCCTGTGTGTTTACCCCCTAGTGCCCTGTGTGTTTACCCCCTAGAGCCCTGTGTGTTTACCCCCTAGAGCCCTGTGTGTTTACCCCCTAGTGCCCTGTGTGTTTACCCCCTAGTGCCCTGTGTGTTTACCCCCTAGAGCCCTGTGTGTTTACCCCCTAGTGCCCTGTGTGTTTACCCCTAGAGCCCTGTGTGTTTACCCCCTAGTGCCCTGTGTGTTTACCCCTAGAGCCCTGTGTGTTTACCCCCTAGTGCCCTGTGTGTTTACCCCTAGAGCTCTGTGTGTTTACCCCCTAGTGCCCTGTGTGTTTACCCCCTAGTGCCCTGTGTGTTTACCCCCTAGTGCCCTGTGTGTTTACCCCTAGAGCCCTGTGTGTTTACCCCCTAGTGCCCTGTGTGTTTACCCCTAGAGCCCTGTGTGTTTACCCCCTAGTGCCCTGTGTGTTTACCCCCTAGTGCCCTGTGTGTTTACCCCCTAGAGCCCTGTGTGTTTACCCCCTAGTGCCCTGTGTGTTTACCCCCTAGAGCTCTGTGTGTTTACCCCCTAGTGCCCTGTGTGTTTACCCCTAGTGCCCTGTGTGTTTACCCCTAGAGCCCTGTGTGTTTACCCCCTAGAGCCCTGTGTGTTTACCCCTAGTGCCCTGTGTGTTTACCCCCTAGAGCTCTGTGTGTTTACCCCCTAGAGCCCTGTGTGTTTACCCCCTAGAGCCCTGTGTGTTTACCCCTAGTGCCCTGTGTGTTTACCCCCTAGAGCCCTGTGTGTTTACCCCCTAGAGCCCTGTGTGTTTACCCCCTAGTGCCCTGTGTGTTTACCCCCTAGTGCCCTGTGTGTTTACCCCCTAGAGCCCTGTGTGTTTACCCCCTAGTGCCCTGTGTGTTTACCCCCTAGTGCCCTGTGTGTTTACCCCCTAGTGCCCTGTGTGTTTACCCCCTAGTGCCCTGTGTGTTTACCCCCTAGTGCCCTGTGTGTTTCCCCCTAGAGCCCTGTGTGTTTACCCCCTAGAGCCCTGTGTGTTTACCCCCTAGAGCCCTGTGTGTTTACCCCCTAGTGCCCTGTGTGTTTCCCCCTAGAGCCCTGTGTGTTTCCCCCTAGAGCCCTGTGTGTTTACCCCTAGAGCCCTGTGTGTTTACCCCCTAGTGCCCTGTGTGTTTACCCCCTAGTGCCCTGTGTGTTTCCCCCTAGAGCCCTGTGTGTTTACCCCTAGAGCCCTGTGTGTTTACCCCCTAGAGCTCTGTGTGTTTACCCCCTAGAGCCCTGTGTGTTTACCCCCTAGAGCTCTGTGTGTTTACCCCCTAGAGCCCTGTGTGTTTACCCCCTAGAGCCCTGTGTGTTTCCCCCTAGTGCCCTGTGTGTTTACCCCCTAGAGCCCTGTGTGTTTCCCCCTAGAGCCCTGTGTGTTTACCCCCTAGAGCCCTGTGTGTTTACCCCCTAGAGCCCTGTGTGTTTACCCCCTAGTGCCCTGTGTGTTTACCCCCTAGTGCCCTGTGTGTTTACCCCCTAGAGCCCTGTGTGTTTACCCCCTAGTGCCCTGTGTGTTTACCCCCTAGAGCCCTGTGTGTTTACCCCCTAGAGCTCTGTGTGTTTACCCCCTAGAGCCCTGTGTGTTTACCCCCTAGAGCTCTGTGTGTTTACCCCCTAGAGCCCTGTGTGTTTACCCCCTAGTGCTCTGTGTGTTTCCCCCTAGAGCCCTGTGTGTTTACCCCCTAGTGCCCTGTGTGTTTACCCCCTAGAGCCCTGTGTGTTTACCCCCTAGAGCCCTGTGTGTTTACCCCCTAGTGCTCTGTGTGTTTCCCCCTAGAGCCCTGTGTGTTTACCCCCTAGAGCCCTGTGTGTTTACCCCCTAGTGCCCTGTGTGTTTACCCCCTAGAGCCCTGTGTGTTTACCCCCTAGAGCCCTGTGTGTTTACCCCCTAGAGCCCTGTGTGTTTCCCCCTAGTGCCCTGTGTGTTTACCCCCTAGAGCCCTGTGTGTTTACCCCCTAGAGCCCTGTGTGTTTCCCCCTAGAGCCCTGTGTGTTTACCCCCTAGAGCTCTGTGTGTTTACCCCCTAGAGCCCTGTGTGTTTACCCCCTAGAGCCCTGTGTGTTTATCCCCTAGAGCTCTGTGTGTTTCCCCCTAGAGCTCTGTGTGTTTACCCCCTAGAGCCCTGTGTGTTTACCCCCTAGAGCCCTGTGTGTTTACCCCCTAGAGCTCTGTGTGTTTACCCCCTAGAGCCCTGTGTGTTTACCCCCTAGAGCTCTGTGTGTTTACCCCCTAGAGCCCTGTGTGTTTACCCCCTAGTGCTCTGTGTGTTTCCCCCTAGAGCCCTGTGTGTTTACCCCCTAGTGCCCTGTGTGTTTACCCCCTAGAGCCCTGTGTGTTTACCCCCTAGAGCCCTGTGTGTTTACCCCCTAGTGCTCTGTGTGTTTCCCCCTAGAGCCCTGTGTGTTTACCCCCTAGAGCCCTGTGTGTTTACCCCCTAGTGCCCTGTGTGTTTACCCCCTAGAGCCCTGTGTGTTTACCCCCTAGAGCCCTGTGTGTTTACCCCCTAGAGCCCTGTGTGTTTCCCCCTAGTGCCCTGTGTGTTTACCCCCTAGAGCCCTGTGTGTTTACCCCCTAGAGCCCTGTGTGTTTCCCCCTAGAGCCCTGTGTGTTTACCCCCTAGAGCTCTGTGTGTTTACCCCCTAGAGCCCTGTGTGTTTACCCCCTAGAGCCCTGTGTGTTTATCCCCTAGAGCTCTGTGTGTTTCCCCCTAGAGCTCTGTGTGTTTACCCCCTAGAGCCCTGTGTGTTTACCCCCTAGAGCTCTGTGTGTTTACCCCCTAGAGCCCTGTGTGTTTACCCCCTAGAGCCCTGTGTGTTTCCCCCTAGTGCCCTGTGTGTTTACCCCCTAGAGCCCTGTGTGTTTACCCCCATAGTGCCCTGTGTGTTTCCCCCTAGTGCCCTGTGTGTTTACCCCCTAGAGCCCTGTGTGTTTCCCCCTAGTGCCCTGTGTGTTTCCCCCTAGAGCCCTGTGTGTTTACCCCCATAGTGCCCTGTGTGTTTACCCAGTGAGGGACTTCTGGCAGATCTCCAGCTGCTCCAGCAGGTGGGGCAGCAGCTGCCCCATGGTCTCGTCGCCCACGCAGGACTGCACCACGATGGGCATCTCGTGGGCGCGCATCATGATCTTCACCCACGACTTGTCGATGTTGGAGAAACGCTTGGCTTCCTAGCATTGCCAAGACAGTTTATAAAGAATGCCATTACATAGACTCTAAATAAGCACTTCAAACTAATAGATCATGAATATCACTAGCGAACCACCAAAAGTGCATGGCCAGGTCTTATGGGGGAAACATCTAGACTCAGAAAGTGCCCTTTACTTACTCGGTAACTAGAAAATCATTTTAACAGACTTCCCAGCCGCCTGTCTTATCTCACCTTAGGCAGTTGTTTGGCGATGTCTCCTCCTACGAACACAGCCTCCAGATAGATCCACAGGTTCTGCACCGTCATCCAGTTCTCTATGATGTCGGTGGTGTTGGACAAGTTCTGAACCCACTTCTGAATCTGGGCCTTGAAGGGAGTGTTGTACCTGTGAAAGACCACAGCCTCACAGTCCGATCACTGCACCACTGGAGAGGCTCCATGAGGGATCGGTCCACTGAATGTGATTAACATGATGTCATCTAAATAATAATAATAATTATCATGTTGTTAATTTATCTGGCTCCATTCTTTCCCTTCATTGTAGAAGCGATCAAGCTTAAATTGGAACTGAACAGCTGTTCAATCACAACAATGTTAACAAAAACTGTAGAGTGCTTGTGAAAATATTTCTGTTTATTGCCATCTGGTCTATGGTACAATGTAATATTAGGTGGTCTAAGTTACTAATGTCATCTGGTCTAAGGTCCTATGTCATGTCATCTGGCCCATGGCCCTATGTCATCTGGTGTAAGGTACTATGTCATGTCGTCTGGTCTAATGTCATCTGATCCATGGCCTTATGGCCTATACCTGTTGCTCATCAGCGAGCCCAGCATCATCAGGCTGTCCTCCATGTTGGTGATGATCTCCGACGTGCTGTCCCCCCTCAACAGCAGCTCCCCACGCGTCTTGAAGTTGGCGAAGGTGAACGTCTTGTTGTCCCACTCAGCGATCACCTGCTTCAGCTTCTGTTCGATGTCTCTCTCCTTCACGGCACTGATGCAGATGTCCTGCGAGACAGACAGCTGCTCGTGAAACTGCACTCGACATCCACTCTGCACTCTGCACACGGACCTCTCCGAGCCAGGGTTTCTCCTATATCAGGGATTTCCAACCCTGTTCCTGGAGAGCTAGCTGCCTGTAGGTTTTTGCTCTCTGGCTGGTTTTGGCACCCCTACAACTACAATGCAGCAAGACCATCTCAGCTACAATGGTCCACAGGAACAACAGGGCCTCACCTCAATCTCCTCTTTATATTTGAGCAGCGGTGCTTCCATGATGTTGCGGAGTTTGAAGGCATCCGTATCCACCTCAAAGCTGTGACCCGTCACCTCTGTGATGCGCCTCCAGTGGCGCGTCATCATGGCCTTGTTGGTCATCAACTCCAGCAGGGGGCAGCACTCGTTAAACTCGTCAATGGTTTTCTTCAGGTCCAGGAATGCTTTCCACTCCTTGAGAGCGCGAGGGAGCTTGCGGCACCTTGCGGGAGAAGATTGTTTTAAAACACATGTTCACTCGCAGCAAGAGGTCTATCTAGAGCAGCTTTTCTTAACCCTGGTCCTCTGGGACCCTCTCCCCTCACCTCCATGATCCGCATCTAAACTCCCCCAGATACATCATTCCACTCCCCATCTTCCCTTGCTGCTATGTACCACAGACGGAGGAAGCACTGAGCGTTCAACGTCTTTCAAAGAAAGTCGATCACATGGACAGTCAAGGTATGGCCATGGTAGCGCCCTGGAGCGAGCCTCAGCCAGCAGGAGGGAAGCGGAGGCACAGACCTGCTCTGGAAGTCCAACAGCTCGTTGTTGATCCTCTCGATGTGGATGTCGGCCCAGAGGATGTCGTAGTAGCCGTTGACCGTGTCGATGACGCTGTTGTAGAGGCCGTAGAGCTTCTGCAACAGGATGAGCTGCTTCCTGATGTCCAGGAGCTGGGGGTGCGGGGTCACGGCCAGGCCAAACAGCTCCTCCCCTCCCGTGTACGTGATGTACTTGCGGAAGAGGTTGTCAAAGCGATTCTGAGGAACGAGAGGTTTACGTTACTACATCCATCCATCCCTCCATCCATTCATCCATCCACCCAGCCACCCCTCCTTCCCTCCAGCTGTGTAAATGAATTGTGACATTTTTGAATGTAGGCCGAGTTTTCAAAATGCGTTAAACTTCACACAACTGAACCACTTTAGGGTGTTTTTAGTTCAAGTATGATGTATTTTATGTATTTGTTTTTTGTTTTTGTAATCTATGAATATGTAACACATCTGGTTTACGTTGGCATGGATTGGTTTTGCATCCCTGAGAATGTATACTGTAACAAACCTGGTACATGATGAGCCTGTCGCTGGCATCTTGGGGGGCCAGCCCAGCAACCATGGGCCCATCCTGGTCAGACAAAAAGAATAATTCAAGTCAAATGGAATTTTATTGTCATTCCTCTATTTATCTTACAAAATGGTGTTTGTTCAGGACCATGGTGCAACACGGAACAGTACGCAAGACTACATAAAGTGCAAATAAGTGCGATATCTCACTTATGTGAGAGTCCAGGAGAGGTCAATCAGTGTGTGTGTGTGTGTGTGTGTGTGTGTGTGTGTGCGTGTGTGTGTGTGGAGCATCTCTATATTCCAAATGAGCGCTTGTGCGTGCAGGCAGGAATGCCCGTGTCTGCCTGCACCTTGTCGTAGTCCTGGTAAAAGTGATGGCAGTCCTCCACAAACGTCTCCACGTTGCTGATGAGCTCTCCCCTGAAGTTGGGCTGCAGGGACACCAGCTGGTTCTGCACCTGCGTGCTGCGGCCCAGAAGCTTCTCCCAGGTGTAGCGCAGAGTGTCCACCTTCTCCGCCTCCTCCTTGGCCACCGACAACTCGTATTTGTTTAGGACAGCGTACGACTCCTTTACAGACAGGGGGGATGGGATTGATTATTGATGGTCAGGGCCACGCCTAGCCTTAATCTGGGGTAACACTGGGTAATGTAGTACCACTGGGTAATGTGTTACCACTGGGTAATGCGGTACCACTGGGTAACGTGGTACCACTGGGTAACGTGGTACCACTGGGTAATGTAGTACCACTGGGTAACGTGGTACCACTGGGTAATGTGTTACCACTGGGTAACGGGGTACCACTGGGTAATGTGTTACCACTGGGTAATGTAGTACCACTGGGTAATGTGTTACCACTGGGTAACGGGGTACCACTGGGTAACGGGGTACCACTGGGTAATGTAGTACCACTGGGTAACGTGGTACCACTGGGTAATGTGTTACCACTGGGTAACGTGGTACCACTGGGTAATGGAGTACCACTGGGTAACGTGGTACCACTGGGTAATGTGTTACCACTGGGTAACGTGGTACCACTGGGTAATGGAGTACCACTGGGTAATGCGGTACCACTGGGTAACGTGTTACCACTGGGTAATGGAGTACCACTGGGTAATGTGGTACCACTGGGTAACGTGGTACCACTGGGTAATGTGTTACCACTGGGTAACAGGGTACCACTGGGTAATGTGTTACCACTGGGTAACGTGGTACCACTGGGTAACGTGGTACCACTGGGTAATGGAGTACCACTGGGTAATGGAGTACCACTGGGTAATGTGTTACCACTGGGTAACGTGGTACCACTGGGTAATGGAGTACCACTGGGTAATGTGTTACCACTGGGTAATGTGGTACCACTGGGTAATGTGTTACCACTGGGTAATGTGTTACCACTGGGTAACGTGGTACCACTGGGTAATGGAGTACCACTGGGTAATGTGTTACCACTGGGTAATGTGTTACCACTGGGTAACGTGGTACCACTGGGTAATGGAGTACCACTGGGTAACGTAGTACCACTGGGTAACGTGGTACCACTGGGTAATGTGGTACCACTGGGTAATGTAGTACCACTGGGTAATGGAGTACCACTGGGTAATGTAGTACCACTGGGTAATGTAGTACCACTGGGTAATGTGTTACCACTGGGTAATGTAGTACCACTGGGTAATGGAGTACCACTGGGTAATGTGGTACCACTGGGTAATGTGGTACCACTGGGTAATGTGGTACCACTGGGTAACGTGGTACCACTGGGTAATGTGTTACCACTGGGTAATGTAGTACCACTGGGTAATGGAGTACCACTGGGTAATGTGGTACCACTGGGTAATGTAGTACCACTGGGTAATGTAGTACCACTGGGTAATGGAGTACCACTGGGTAATGTAGTACCACTGGGTAATGTGGTACCACTGGGTAATGTAGTACCACTGGGTAATGTAGTACCACTGGGTAATGGAGTACCACTGGGTAATGGAGTACCACTGGGTAATGTAGTACCACTGGGTAATGTAGTACCACTGGGTAATGTGTTACCACTGGGTAATGTAGTACCACTGGGTAATGTGGTACCACTGGGTAATGTAGTACCACTGGGTAACGTGGTACCACTGGGTAATGTGTTACTACTGGGTAACGGGGTACCACTGGGTAATGTGTTACCACTGGGTAACGTGGTACCACTGGGTAACGTGGTACCACTGGGTAATGGAGTACCACTGGGTAATGTGTTACCACTGGGTAACGTGGTACCACTGGGTAATGGAGTACCACTGGGTAATGCGGTACCACTGGGTAATGTGTTACCACTGGGTAACGTGGTACCACTGGGTAATGGAGTACCACTGGGTAATGCGGTACCACTGGGTAATGTAGTACCACTGGGTAACGTGGTACCACTGGGTAATGTAGTACCACTGGGTAATGGAGTACCACTGGGTAATGTGTTACCACTGGGTAACGTGGTACCACTGGGTAACGTGGTACCACTGGGTAATGGAGTACCACTGGGTAATGTGTTACCACTGGGTAACGTGGTACCACTGGGTAATGGAGTACCACTGGGTAATGCGGTACCACTGGGTAATGTGTTACCACTGGGTAACGTGGTACCACTGGGTAATGGAGTACCACTGGGTAATGCGGTACCACTGGGTAATGTAGTACCACTGGGTAACGTGGTACCACTGGGTAATGTAGTACCACTGGGTAATGTGGTACCACTGGGTAACGCGGTACCACTGGGTAACGTGGTACCACTGGGTAATGTGTTACCACTGGGTAATGTAGTACCACTGGGTAATGTGGTACCACTGGGTAATGTGTTACCACTGGGTAATGTGTTACCACTGGGTAATGTAGTACCACTGGGTAATGGAGTACCACTGGGTAACGTGGTACCACTGGGTAATGTGGTACCACTGGGTAATGTAGTACCACTGGGTAATGGAGTAACACTGGGTAATGTAGTACCACTGGGTAATGGAGTACCACTGGGTAATGTAGTACCACTGGGTAATGTGGTACCACTGGGTAATGTAGTACCACTGGGTAATGTGGTACCACTGGGTAATGTAGTACCACTGGGTAATGTAGTACCACTGGGTAATGTGGTACCACTGGGTAATGTGGTACCACTGGGTAATGGAGTACCACTGGGTAATGTGGTACCACTGGGTAACGTGGTACCACTGGGTAACGTGGTACCACTGGGTAATGTAGTACCACTGGGTAATGTGGTACCACTGGGTAATGTGGTACCACTGGGTAATGTGGTACCACTGGGTAATGGAGTACCACTGGGTAATGTGGTACCACTGGGTAACGTGGTACCACTGGGTAACGTGGTACCACTGGGTAATGTAGTACCACTGGGTAATGCGGTACCACTGGGTAATGTGTTACCACTGGGTAACGTGGTACCACTGGGTAATGGAGTACCACTGGGTAATGTGTTACCACTGGGTAATGGAGTACCACTGGGTAATGTGTTACCACTGGGTAATGGAGTACCACTGGGTAACGTGTTACCACTGGGTAATGTGTTACCACTGGGTAACGTGGTACCACTGGGTAATGTGTTACCACTGGGTAACGTGGTACCACTGGGTAATGGAGTACCACTGGGTAATGTGTTACCACTGGGTAACGTGGTACCACTGGGTAATGTGTTACCACTGGGTAATGTAGTACCACTGGGTAATGGAGTACCACTGGGTAATGTAGTACCACTGGGTAATGGAGTACCACTGGGTAATGTAGTACCACTGGGTAATGTGGTACCACTGGGTAATGTAGTACCACTGGGTAATGTGGTACCACTGGGTAATGTAGTACCACTGGGTAATGTAGTACCACTGGGTAATGTGGTACCACTGGGTAATGTGGTACCACTGGGTAATGGAGTACCACTGGGTAACGTGGTACCACTGGGTAACGTGGTACCACTGGGTAACGTGGTACCACTGGGTAATGTAGTACCACTGGGTAATGTGGTACCACTGGGTAATGTGGTACCACTGGGTAATGGAGTACCACTGGGTAATGTGGTACCACTGGGTAACGTGGTACCACTGGGTAACGTGGTACCACTGGGTAATGTAGTACCACTGGGTAATGCGGTACCACTGGGTAATGTGTTACCACTGGGTAACGTGGTACCACTGGGTAATGGAGTACCACTGGGTAATGCGGTACCACTGGGTAATGTAGTACCACTGGGTAACGTGGTACCACTGGGTAATGTAGTACCACTGGGTAATGTGGTACCACTGGGTAACGCGGTACCACTGGGTAACGTGGTACCACTGGGTAATGTGTTACCACTGGGTAATGTAGTACCACTGGGTAATGTGGTACCACTGGGTAATGGAGTACCACTGGGTAACGTGGTACCACTGGGTAATGTGGTACCACTGGGTAATGTAGTACCACTGGGTAATGGAGTACCACTGGGTAATGTAGTACCACTGGGTAATGGAGTACCACTGGGTAATGTAGTACCACTGGGTAATGTGGTACCACTGGGTAATGTGGTACCACTGGGTAATGTAGTACCACTGGGTAATGTAGTACCACTGGGTAATGTGGTACCACTGGGTAATGTGGTACCACTGGGTAATGGAGTACCACTGGGTAATGTGGTACCACTGGGTAATGTGGTACCACTGGGTAATGGAGTACCACTGGGTAATGTAGTACCACTGGGTAATGTGGTACCACTGGGTAATGTAGTACCACTGGGTAATGGAGTACCACTGGGTAATGTGGTACCACTGGGTAATGGAGTACCACTGGGTAATGTAGTACCACTGGGTAATGTGGTACCACTGGGTAATGTAGTACCACTGGGTAATGTAGTACCACTGGGTAATGGGTTACCACTGGGTAATGTGGTACCACTGGGTAATGTGGTACCACTGGGTAATGGAGTACCACTGGGTAATGTGGTACCACTGGGTAATGTAGTACCACTGGGTAATGTAGTACCACTGGGTAATGGAGTACCACTGGGTAACGTGGTACCACTGGGTAATGTGGTACCACTGGGTAACGGGGTACCACTGGGTAATGTAGTACCACTGGGTAATGTGGTACCACTGGGTAATGTAGTACCACTGGGTAATGTAGTACCACTGGGTAATGTGGTACCACTGGGTAATGTAGTACCACTGGGTAATGTAGTACCACTGGGTAATGTGTTACCACTGGGTAATGTAGTACCACTGGGTAATGTAGTACCACTGGGTAATGTGGTACCACTGGGTAATGGAGTACCACTGGGTAATGTGGTACCACTGGGTAATGTGGTACCACTGGGTAATGGAGTACCACTGGGTAATGTAGTACCACTGGGTAATGTGGTACCACTGGGTAATGTGGTACCACTGGGTAATGTGGTACCATTGGGTAATGTAGTACCACTGGGTAATGGAGTACCACTGGGTAATGTGTTACAACTGGGTAACGGGGTACCACTGGGTAATGTGTTACCACTGGGTAACGTGGTACCACTGGGTAACGTGGTACCACTGGGTAATGTGTTACCACTGGGTAACGGGGTACCACTGGGTAATGTGTTACCACTGGGTAACGTGGTACCACTGGGTAACGTGGTACCACTGGGTAATGGAGTACCACTGGGTAATGTGTTACCACTGGGTAACGTGGTACCACTGGGTAATGGAGTACCACTGGGTAATGCGGTACCACTGGGTAATGTGTTACCACTGGGTAACGTGGTACCACTGGGTAATGGAGTACCACTGGGTAATGCGGTACCACTGGGTAATGTAGTACCACTGGGTAACGTGGTACCACTGGGTAATGTAGTACCACTGGGTAATGCGGTACCACTGGGTAACGTGGTACCACTGGGTAATGTGGTACCACTGGGTAATGTGTTACCACTGGGTAATGTGTTACCACTGGGTAACGTGGTACCACTGGGTAATGGAGTACCACTGGGTAACGTGTTACCACTGGGTAATGTGTTACCACTGGGTAACGTGGTACCACTGGGTAATGTGTTACCACTGGGTAACGTGGTACCACTGGGTAATGGAGTACCACTGGGTAATGTGTTACCACTGGGTAACGTGGTACCACTGGGTAATGTGTTACCACTGGGTAATGTAGTACCACTGGGTAATGGAGTACCACTGGGTAATGTGGTACCACTGGGTAATGCAGTACCACTGGGTAATGTGTTACCACTGGGTAATGTAGTACCACTGGGTAATGGAGTACCACTGGGTAATGTAGTACCACTGGGTAATGTAGTACCACTGGGTAATGGAGTACCACTGGGTAATGTAGTACCACTGGGTAATGGAGTACCACTGGGTAATGTAGTACCACTGGGTAATGTGGTACCACTGGGTAATGTAGTACCACTGGGTAATGTAGTACCACTGGGTAATGTGGTACCACTGGGTAATGTGGTACCACTGGGTAATGGAGTACCACTGGGTAATGTGGTACCACTGGGTAATGTGGTACCACTGGGTAATGGAGTACCACTGGGTAATGTAGTACCACTGGGTAATGTGGTACCACTGGGTAATGTAGTACCACTGGGTAATGGAGTACCACTGGGTAATGTGGTACCACTGGGTAATGGAGTACCACTGGGTAATGTAGTACCACTGGGTAATGTGGTACCACTGGGTAATGTAGTACCACTGGGTAATGTAGTACCACTGGGTAATGGGTTACCACTGGGTAATGTGGTACCACTGGGTAATGTGGTACCACTGGGTAATGGAGTACCACTGGGTAATGTGGTACCACTGGGTAATGTAGTACCACTGGGTAATGTAGTACCACTGGGTAATGGAGTACCACTGGGTAACGTGGTACCACTGGGTAATGTGGTACCACTGGGTAACGGGGTACCACTGGGTAATGTAGTACCACTGGGTAATGTGGTACCACTGGGTAATGTAGTACCACTGGGTAATGTAGTACCACTGGGTAATGTGGTACCACTGGGTAATGTAGTACCACTGGGTAATGTAGTACCACTGGGTAATGTGTTACCACTGGGTAATGTAGTACCACTGGGTAATGTAGTACCACTGGGTAATGTGGTACCACTGGGTAATGGAGTACCACTGGGTAATGTGGTACCACTGGGTAATGTGGTACCACTGGGTAATGGAGTACCACTGGGTAATGTAGTACCACTGGGTAATGTGGTACCACTGGGTAATGTGGTACCACTGGGTAATGTGGTACCATTGGGTAATGTAGTACCACTGGGTAATGGAGTACCACTGGGTAATGTGTTACAACTGGGTAACGGGGTACCACTGGGTAATGTGTTACCACTGGGTAACGTGGTACCACTGGGTAACGTGGTACCACTGGGTAATGTGTTACCACTGGGTAACGGGGTACCACTGGGTAATGTGTTACCACTGGGTAACGTGGTACCACTGGGTAACGTGGTACCACTGGGTAATGGAGTACCACTGGGTAATGTGTTACCACTGGGTAACGTGGTACCACTGGGTAATGGAGTACCACTGGGTAATGCGGTACCACTGGGTAATGTGTTACCACTGGGTAACGTGGTACCACTGGGTAATGGAGTACCACTGGGTAATGCGGTACCACTGGGTAATGTAGTACCACTGGGTAACGTGGTACCACTGGGTAATGTAGTACCACTGGGTAATGCGGTACCACTGGGTAACGTGGTACCACTGGGTAATGTGGTACCACTGGGTAATGTGTTACCACTGGGTAATGTGTTACCACTGGGTAACGTGGTACCACTGGGTAATGGAGTACCACTGGGTAACGTGTTACCACTGGGTAATGTGTTACCACTGGGTAACGTGGTACCACTGGGTAATGTGTTACCACTGGGTAACGTGGTACCACTGGGTAATGGAGTACCACTGGGTAATGTGTTACCACTGGGTAACGTGGTACCACTGGGTAATGTGTTACCACTGGGTAATGTAGTACCACTGGGTAATGGAGTACCACTGGGTAATGTGGTACCACTGGGTAATGCAGTACCACTGGGTAATGTGTTACCACTGGGTAATGTAGTACCACTGGGTAATGGAGTACCACTGGGTAATGTAGTACCACTGGGTAATGTAGTACCACTGGGTAATGGAGTACCACTGGGTAATGTGGTACCACTGGGTAATGTGGTACCACTGGGTAATGGAGTACCACTGGGTAATGTGGTACCACTGGGTAATGTGGTACCACTGGGTAACGTGGTACCACTGGGTAACGTGGTACCACTGGGTAATGGAGTACCACTGGGTAATGCGGTACCACTGGGTAATGTGTTACCACTGGGTAACGTGGTACCACTGGGTAATGGAGTACCACTGGGTAATGTGTTACCACTGGGTAACGTGGTACCACTGGGTAATGGAGTACCACTGGGTAATGCGGTACCACTGGGTAATGCGGTACCACTGGGTAACGTGGTACCACTGGGTAATGTAGTACCACTGGGTAATGCGGTACCACTGGGTAACGTGGTACCACTGGGTAATGTGGTACCACTGGGTAATGTGTTACCACTGGGTAACGTGGTACCACTGGGTAATGGAGTACCACTGGGTAATGTGGTACCACTGGGTAATGGAGTACCACTGGGTAATGGAGTACCACTGGGTAATGTGGTACCACTGGGTAATGGAGTACCACTGGGTAATGGAGTACCACTGGGTAATGTGGTACCACTGGGTAATGGAGTACCACTGGGTAATGGAGTACCACTGGGTAATGTGGTACCACTGGGTAATGGAGTACCACTGGGTAATGTAGTACCACTGGGTAATGTGGTACCACTGGGTAATGTAGTACCACTGGGTAATGTAGTACCACTGGGTAATGTGGTACCACTGGGTAATGTAGTACCACTGGGTAATGTAGTACCACTGGGTAATGTGGTACCACTGGGTAATGTAGTACCACTGGGTAATGTGGTACCACTGGGTAATGTAGTACCACTGGGTAATGTAGTACCACTGGGTAATGTGGTACCACTGGGTAATGGAGTACCACTGGGTAATGTAGTACCACTGGGTAAAGTGGTACCACTGGGTAATGTAGTACCACTGGGTAATGTGGTACCACTGGGTAATGGAGTACCACTGGGTAATGTAGTACCACTGGGTAATGTGGTACCACTGGGTAATGTGGTACCATTGGGTAATGTAGTACCACTGGGTAATGTGGTACCACTGGGTAATGTAGTACCACTGGGTAATGGAGTACCACTGGGTAATGGAGTACCACTGGGTAATGTAGTACCACTGGGTAATGTGGTACCACTGGGTAATGTAGTACCACTGGGTAATGGAGTACCACTGGGTAATGTGGTACCACTGGGTAATGGAGTACCACTGGGTAATGTAGTACCACTGGGTAATGTGGTACCACTGGGTAATGGAGTACCACTGGGTAATGTAGTACCACTGGGTAATGTGGTACCACTGGGTAATGGAGTACCACTGGGTAACGCAGTAACACTGTACCTCTATGGGCCCCACTAGGAAGTCAATAGAGATCTGCTGCTCCCGGATTTCCTTCAACGATGCCATGGCAATGCGGATGTCGTCCAGATCTTTGATCTGCCTGTTGAGCTTCTTTCCTGCTTCGTCCACAAACAGGAAGATCTTCTCCATCTCGCACCTGTACTTCCTGTTGCAGTGGAGACCGTAGTCCACCATCCAGCTCTTAGTCTCAGCAGTCAGGGACAACTTCAGGTCCGCTGCAAACCAAATAAGAATACATTACATTTCACTCATTCTGCAAACTCTTGTATCCAAAGCGACATATGCATAGTGACTACAGAAAGTACAAAACAACACAGAAACGTGACGTCACCTGTGTAGAGAGCTAGCGCTCCTACGCTGAGGTACTCAGGTTCGGCGTTGATCTCCAGCTCCAGGTCTCGGTAGTACAGCATCTGGGACTCAAACTCAGACAGCAGAGGGTTCCCCTGGCAGAACCGCAGCAGGGTCTCCTCACGTTCCTGCCTCCAGATGTGGTGGTAGCGGCCGAAGCGCTCCAGGGCTGTTAGCACCTCCTGGAGGAGGGACAGGGAACAGCATGTAGGGTCCCCTACAACTACGCACCTCTGATCCTCCTTGATCTACCGCTGTACTTTCTATGTGCACTCTTTGTATGTTTCTTTGAATAACAACATCTGCTGGATTAATACAACATTCTGCCTTCATATGCCTCCTTCCTTCCTTCATCTCTCTCCACACAACCTCCATTCTCCCTCCCTCCTTCCTTCCATGCATGTACCTCCATTCTCC
Organism: Osmerus eperlanus; assembly: GCF_963692335.1. Classification (NCBI taxonomy): domain Eukaryota; kingdom Metazoa; phylum Chordata; class Actinopteri; order Osmeriformes; family Osmeridae; genus Osmerus; species Osmerus eperlanus. Next base: position 2,564,397 of record NC_085024.1, read on the forward strand.
CTCCGTCCTCCTTCCATGCATGTACCTCCATTCTCCCTCCCTCCTTCCTTCCATGCATGTACCTCCATTCTCCCTCCCTCCTTCCTTCCATGCATGTACCTCCATTCTCCCTCCCTCCTTCCTTCCATGCATGTACCTCCATTCTCCCTCCCTCCTTCCTTCCATGCATGTACCTCCATTCTCCCTCCCTCCTTCCTTCCATGCATGTACCTCCATTCTCCCTCCCTACTTCCTTCCATGCATGTACCTCCATTCTCCCTCCCTCCTTCCTTCCATGCATGTACCTCCATTCTCCCTCCCTCCTTCCTTCCATGCATGTACCTCCATTCTCCCTCCCTCCTTCCTTCCATGCATGTACCTCCATTCTCCCTCCCTCCTTCCTTCCATGCATGTACCTCCATTCTCCCTCCCTCCTTCCTTCCATGCATGTACCTCCATTCCCCCTCCATCCTTCCTTCCATGCATGTACCTCCATTCTCCCTCCCTCCTTCCTTCCATGCATGTACCTCCATTCTCCCTCCCTCCTTCCTTCCATGCATGTACCTTCTTGGTGGAGTTGATGGAAGTGCTGAGGACGGACACCAGCTTGACGATCTCCTTGTTCTCAGACACACTCTTGTAGTAGTTTCTGGCCTGGAAGGGCAGGGCCTGGCTCACAGACAGGTCAGAGGTGCTGCCATCTGGAGAACAAGCACATTCATCTGCCGTGGAAACAACTCTTATCAAACAGAACAGTACTTGTATGGTCCCTTTCACTGGCAATGTCACAAAGGGCTTCCCACAGATCAGCACCTACAACCAAGCGAAACCCTTTGAAGAAAACAAGGAGAAACTCCCCCAAAACTCTGAGAAAGGACATGTGTCCATAGCGTTTACTGTGAAGGGGTACTTAGGAAGAACCTGACATGTGTCCATAGCGTTTTACTGTGGTGGAGCGCTGAGGAGGAACCTGATTCACCAGATGGTTTGTTACACATATTGTTTGACATTATTCTCGTGGGGTTGTGATTTTGCGAACCCAGCTGTCTCGCACGGCCACACTTTTGGACAACGAGTAACGAATAGAAAGGAAGTATCTGAACAATGTTTCGTAGTGAAAATGATTACTGTCTAAAATCATTCCAGTGTTCGGGCAAAGTAGACCAATTTAGCAGAAAAAAGTATACATAATTTCTACCATGTAAAAGCTCAATTTCATCTTCATAAAAAAACTAAAAAACTAAGTTGATGCCCAGAATGAGCTTTCACACAACCACCACTCTTTAATCTCCTGATACGCTTTAGGGACATTCTGAAACTTCCACAAACAGAAACACTAATTGGCTAAATCCACTGGACCCCAGCTTGGATTTTCTTAGAAGATTCGCGGCACAGAGATATTTTTTTATAAAGTCATGCATGTGACTAGCTTTGCCTGGCAAGCTGTAAAATAGCAAAATCTCTTTCATCCTTTGACTTTGCTACATTAGCTGCTAGACAGTAGCAGCCTGATGAAACAGCTTGGATGTAGTTTGTGACATATTTAATGGGGTTGTTTAAGCGTGCCTGAAATTTACTGTCTGTTTCTAGTCTGACAGCCATGCTCTGTTGCTCTGATGAGGCTTGTGTCTGATAGGCTGTTTCTGACAGGCTGTTTCAGAGTCTCATTCGGATTGTCTGTTTCTGAGAGGCCGTTTTTGAGAGGCTGTTTCTGAGAGGCCGTTTCTGAGAGGCTCATTCTGATTGGCTGTTTCTGAGAGGCTGTTTCTGAGAGTCTCATTCTGATTGGCTGTTTCTGAGAGGCCGTTTCTGAGAGGCTGTTTCTGGGAGTCTCATTCTGATTGGCTGTTTCTGAGAGGCCGTTTCTGAGAGGCCGTTTCTGAGAGGCTGTTTCTGGGAGGCCGTTTCTGAGAGGCTCATTCTGATTGGCTGTTTCTGAGAGGCTGTTTCTGAGAGGCTATTTCTGTACCTGCCAAGCTTCGGTAAGACGTTTCTCCATCCTCTGATTCGCTGTCGGGGATGTCCTGCTTGAGAGCAGCCATGCGTTGCTCGCTCATCTTCCTCTGTGGGGTAAGAGTTCACTTTCATTACTACAAAATAAAAGCCCACTTCATGTGCTGGGAATTTAATATAAATTTGATGCATGAAGCATTCTTTTTAGTTTTCAACTGTGTTAAAAAAACAAATATTTCCATATTTCTACTTAATTGACTCCATGCTCGACTTCGTGGCTGTGTGGCAGCAGAGTCAAGCCTACCTTTGAGATCCTCTCCTTGCTCCACTGGCCGACGCCCCTGCTCACGCTGACCACACACTCCACCGCCCGGTTCAGGGCCTGCTGCACCTCGTCCAGGCCCGGCACCATCAAGATGTTGGGGATGGAGAGGGTCACGCTGGCCCTGAAGATGGGCTGCTGGCCTCCTCCCTTCCCTCGGGAGCCGGGCTCGCTCTCTGCTGCAGGGGAACAGGCCGTCGGGTTAGGGAACAGGCCGTCGGGTTAGAGAACAGGCCGTCGGGTTAGAGAACAGGCCGTCGTGTTAGAGAACAGGCCGTCGGGTTAGAGAACAGGCCGTCGGGTTAGAGAACAGGCCGTCGGGTTAGAGAACAGGCCGTCGGGTTAGGGAACAGGCCGTCGGGTTAGAGAACAGGCCGTCGGGTTAGAGAACAGGCCGTCGGGTTAGGGAACAGGCCGTCGGGTTAGGGAACAGGCCGTCGGGTTAGGGAACAGGCCGTCGGGTTAGAGAACAGGCCGTCGGGTTAGGGAACAGGCCGGCGGGTTAGAGAACAGGCCGTCGGGTTAGAGAACAGGCCGTCGGGTTAGGGAACAGGCCGTCGGGTTAGAGAACAGGCCGTCGGGTTAGAGAACAGGCCGTCGGGTTAGAGAACAGGCCGTCGGGTTAGAGAACAGTTCGGAGAGGGACGAGGGCTCACCAAGGAAGTGGGAGAGGGACGAGAGCTCACCCAGGAAGTGGGAGAGGGACGAGGCGTGGATGCGCTTGCGGAGGCCCTCCAGGGTGTTGCGTGTCAGTCGCAGCAGGGCGTCCATGTTGCGGTGGTTGAAGTGGGAGAGCAGCTCCTGTGCTTCCTCCTCCATCACCTCCATCAGATCCCTCTTCTTCTTCCTCCTCGCCAGGGGGGAGCCGCCCCCGGTGCTGGGCACCGCGCTGGGCACCGTGGTGTTGCGCGAGAACAGACGACCCTCCAGCCGGCCCTCCTCCTCACCTAGGGAGTGACACACTGGAGGTATGACAGAGGTCGTACACCTCTCTCTCTCTCTCTCTCTCTCTCTCTCTCTCTCTCTCTCTCTCTCTCTCTCTCTCTCTCTCTCACACACTCACATTAAGTATAACAGATATCACACATATTCTCTCACTCACTCACGCACACTGTGGAGATGTTCTTACTTCCAGGAGCTTCCATACTTCCAGGTAACACACACACACACACACACACACAGACAGACACACGTACACACTCCCATTGCCATACCTTCAGCCTCCACATGCGCTGCTTTGCTGTCCCCTCTGCGGTCCTCCGCCTCCTCCCTGGGCTGATGGAAGTCCAGCAGCATGTTGATGAGCTCGTTGGCGGCCTCCTCCACCAGTGTGCTCTTGGTGTGGAGGCTCTGGGCTGCTCGGATGCACAGCTCCTGACAAAGACACGGCCACTCAGACTGTCACACCACACACACTGCAGCAACTGATACTGTCAAAATCGTATATCATATATTACATATATCCTATATCGTATATTGTATCGCATATCATAACCGATAATCTTTCAGAGTGATGTACTGTACGATGGTGTGTGGGGGAGGGGATCTGAACCAGGAATCAGGGTTCCAGCAGTTCAATAATGTTAGGTTGGGTCCCAGTATTAGCAGACTGTTGGGTACTGGGTACTGGACTAGAGTCAGGTGGCTGAGCGGTGAGGGAATCGGGCTAGTAATCCGAAGGTTGCCAGTTCGATTCCCGGTCATGCAAACTGACGTTGTGTCCTTGGGCAAGGCACTTCACCCTACTTGCCTCAGGGGAATGTCCTGTACTTACTGTAAGTCGCTCTGGATAAGAGCGTCTGCTAAATGACTAAATGTAAATGTAAATGTAAATGTGGTTGTCGGGGGATACCTTGGTGGTCTGAACAAACTGCTCACAGGGCAGAGGATCATCTGGAAGCACGCACAGCACAGCTCCACTCATGTCCTGCAGCACGGCATCGATCCTGAACTCCACCAGATCGTTCACTCTGTCTATCAACAGCTCCAGGTGCTCTGGAGGGGGAGAGATGTGAGACACACCCACACACAGACAACACAGACATGCATGCACGCACAGAATACATACACACTCACACAACTGGTGTGTATCTTACCAAGAGCAGTGTTGATGCGCAGCAGGTACTTGTCTATGTTGAGGGAGGTCCAGCTCAGGGAAGTGAGGCCTGGCAGCAGAGCCTCGTCCACTTTTGCTACGTGTGGTGTGATCAGTTGTTCAAAGGCACTCTGGATCTTTCCCCTCACTCTGGAGTTCTCATCCAGCATCAACTACAGGGAGACAGAACCAGTCAGCATCAACTACAGAGACACATGACCAATCAGCCTCAACTACAGAGAAACAGCCAGTCAGCATCAACTACAGTTAGACAGAACCAGTGACTCTGATCTTCTCAGGACCAGGTCAGAACCCTCAAAGAGATTCTGGAGTCATGCTGTTGCGCAGTGCTGCGGGCCTGTGGCAGCAGAACAGTGAACCGGACCTGCAGCTTGTTGAAGTTCTGCTTGAGGGAGTCTTGCTTCTGCTGCAGGAAGACAGCGAAGGGAGGCACCTCCAGCCTCATCCTGGTCATGCAATCAGTTTCCCTGATCTGAGCCAGGAGCTCGGGGTCAAAGTTCACATACAGCTGGCCTGTGTCTGGACACCTGACCAGCAGAGAGGCTTGTAGACCCAGCCGGGCCACGTCCATCTGGGGAAGGAGGAGGACATCTTAAGAGCCGCAAGTTTCCATAACGTTGTGAATCAGACTGTCATTGAAGAACCACGACGTGACACGTTATCAACCCAAGGTGAGTCATTCAGAATGCTCAAAGCCTCACCCTAACCTTAACACTTACCCTAACCCCACCGCCCAGGCCCCCACGCCCAAACATTCACCTGCTGCAAAAAACCCTCGCCATCTCCCATCCACCATCCTCTCCCACTCCCCTCTGCTCAAACCCCCCTCCCCTCCTCCCCTCCCCTCACCTGCTTCACCCATCCCTGGTGGTACAGCATCTCGAACTCCAGGAGCACCCGGGACACCCTGTTGTAGTTCCTGATGATGCGCTTGGCGTCGGGCGTGGCGAGCGCGCCAGGATGCTGCTGGAACAGCTCCATGGGCTCCTGGATGCGGCGGTACAGCTGGCGAGCCCACAGGATCCTGCCCGCCACCGGGGGCAGGTCGCGGCCCATGGGGGGATCCGTTTTCTGCCTGGTGTAGATGCGGGACACCATCTCAATGTCCCGGCCGTAGTTCTGCAGGATGCTCTGGTACCGCTCCTCAACACCCAGGTCAGGGATGTCCAGTCTGGGAGAGGGAGAGGGGAGAGAGGGGGTTTGACATGGGGGTGTGATGAGTGTATAATGGACTGTATGGGGTAGCATATTGTGTATGTTTCTGTGAAGAATGTTAAGGATTATTCATAAAGTATTTTTACTATGTATCTTTTTTATATACATTTTTGACTGATAAAGCATTTAACAAGGACAATATAGATCAATTAACCAAAGAAAGTACCTTTCAAATTTTTTCAGTACATTCAAAGCTCTCTCTGTACTCTGAATCTTATCAAATGTGTTATCCATGAAGGTTTTCAGCTGGTTCTGAAATGACAAACAGCAATAAACTCTGAAATTGATTCTGTAATTGTTCAGATCAATAATCATAATCGTTTATGAACCATTTCAGTCTAGAATCATAGCCATACATGGAGTTCGGTGGTGTTCTTGCAGAACTCCTCATAGTCCACATCGAAGTCTGTTCTTCTCTGGTCAAGAAAGCTGTAGTGTTTCTTCTTCATGGTCAGCACAATGCTCTGGCATACACACATGCACACGCACACAAATACACAAACAAACACACACAAGCACATATCCATACACACACACACACAGCGTAGGATGATCAGTAATCAGAACAGTGTTCTGACGCACACACACACACACACACACAGAGTAGCATGATCAGCATAGTGCTTTCACACACACACACACACACACACAGTCACCAAACCCACTATGACTCCACACCCTAATATTTAACAGTCGCGTCAGGTAGTGTTTCAGCTGAATGGTCTTGATAAGAGTTCTGCAGTGAGGATGGGAAGGTATCCTGGATACTGAATCTCATGCAGGCGATGGCAAGGCTTCATGGAGATACTCAAGGCAGTTACAAAAGCAAGTTGAGTGTATAATAGTGGTAATTGCCATGCAGCTTACTTTAAAATATGCATACCCTGTGAACAAATGGTCAGCCAAGACTAGTAATTGATAGTAATCAGCTTTTGTTTGGTTACTTGAGACCTGAAAACTCAAGTGTGCTCAATCAGACTATATGGACAGAAACTACAATTTCCCTTTTTATTTGCAACATTATAGAAGACAAAATGTTTGAATCAAAGTCAAACTAAAGGTACGTCTTTGTTAAAAGAGGGTTTTGTGTTTGTGAGTTATATGTTTGTGTGCCAACAGTTAAAATGGCTGCATGCATAGAATGAAACAAAGACAATGGAAAAGTAAACATTTCAAACATGTTTTTACATGTTTGAAATAAATGTATTCTATGAAAGGAAGACAACGATTACCTCCCATTTCCCCTGCATTTCTGCAGTCTGTCCGGCAGGGGCAGCAGAGAGAGCAGATTACTACACTTCCAAAGTCAAACACAAAGTCTACCTGTTCGAATACCTACAGCTACATCCAAACTGCAATGTAAATCTGTTTTTTAAAAGTGTGTTTGACATTCAAGAATTTAGGCTTGAAGGTGCAAGTAAATGTATCGAATAAGAATTTGCTTGATTTTGTAGATTAAATTTAAAAAAAAGAAAAGTAGACATCAAACACATGGGGCATGTCCTAACCTGAAACCTGGTTGCCAGGGTTTCCAGGCCCTCCATCTTGGAGTCCTGCAAGGTGTCGTACGTGTTGATGGTGTCAAACATCTCCAGGATCTTGTAGAGGCGTCGCTGGAACGTGTCAAACTTCCCAAAAATGTACATCTCACTGAAGTCAAAATGTCTTTCTGAAGAACTCTGCTCCAGCTCCTCCTTGGTCTTGTGGAAGGATCTCTGGTACTCCTGTAGAAGAGACAGAATAACACTCTTTCTATCTTGTCAACAACAAACCGTGCCCTCTTTAGACCGGCTGTGAGTGTCTGGAGCCTGTGTAGGTGGAGGAACCTGTACCTGGTTTAGCTGGATGGCCGCCCTCAGCTTCTCTGACACCAGCTCCTGGGGCTGCTCCCAGATTGATGCAGAGCAGTTGTTGGTGATGTAGGCCTTACATGCCGTGATCATCTGGTTGGTAACCTAGGACCATTAGATCCAGTGTTTACATTACATTTACATTTAGTCATTTATCAGACGCTCTTATCCAGAGCGACTTACAGTAAGTACAGAGACATTCCCCCCCGAGGCAAGTAGGGTGAAGTGCCTTGCCCAAGGACACAACGTCATTTGACACGGCCGGGAATCGAAACCAGCAACCTTTTGATTACTAGCCAGATTCTCTAACCACTCAGCTACCTGACACCCCTAGCTTCCGCTAGCAACATTAGATCAATGGGTATGGTACGTTGGGTTAAGATAATGGTTCACACATAGGGTTAAGATAATGGTTCACAAGTTGGGTTAAGGCACAGCCTTGCATGCACATCTACATTTAGTGTATACATGTATCTAGGTATAAGAGCTGTGGTTACTTTGGGCTGCTCCGGGTAAACACAGACCGCTGCTTGACTTTGACCAACAAAATCCTGTCAGAACTCTGAACTTCTGATCCTTGATCTTCTGCTGTACGTTCTACATGCACTACATGTATGTCACCCAAAACCCATAAATCAATCAAATGTAACACTTGGTTCTGCCCTGTCCTTTGCAAGGAGCAAATGTCGAATCAAAGAAATTATGGCAGCAGCAACATCATCAGTACCAGCTAACCAGCAAGCTGTCAGCCAACAGCTTTTTAAATAAGCAATCTGGTTTGACACACTAAACCCAGAAACAACACTATCCAAACTATACTTTTGAGTCAGTGAGACCTCACTTCATAATAATAATGTGTTTATCTAGCAAACACTTTTATCCAAAGTGACATATGGGCGGGGGCTTCGAACCTGCGATCTCTTGACGTGCACTCAAATGCTCTAACCACTAAGCTACACAGTGAGGCTGGGGTTGGTACCTTGACGAACAAGGAGGTGATCTTCTCTGACGTGTTGTAGTAGCGGGAGATGCTGTGGATCATCCTGATAGCGTTGATCAGACCTGGAATGGCCTCCACCATGGACACCTGGGGGGAACTCCCAAACGTCACATGATCCATCACATGATCCATCACATGATCCATCACATGATCCATCACATGATCCATCACATGATCCATCACATGATCCATCACATGATCCATCACATGATCCATCACATGATCCATCACATGATCCATCACATGATCCATCACATGATCCATCACATGATCCAGTACGCACTACATGAAGCAGGAGGACGTCTGGCTGTCAAGTTCTGCTATGACGGGGTTCCAAAACCCCATGACCAGAACAACATGTGATCTGGGACCCCGGGAATGAATTGACCTTCAGCAAAAGCCCCGTCCACCTTAGTTACTGTTGCCAGCCTATCAAGCTGCACTAATTTATATAGCAGGTACTACTGTTAACCGTAAGGTACTATTGGACAATGCCGTTTGGGGGAAGGGTTTTGCGAAAGGTCAGTTGGATTATTGGCAACAGTATTGCAAGGTTTAAATTAATATAAAATATCCTTTACTATGATTTTATTGAATGTACTCCAGGGAAAACACTTAGTAGTTAGTAGGTACTTGGTTTAATGGATATTTCAAAGATATAGTATCTGGACATCTCACAGGGTCGTTGTTGTAGAGTGGGTCGCAGAACTTCTCCAGGGTGTAGAGGTACTTGACGTTGTCTTTGGCCTCGTTGGCCGAGTCTGTGATCCTCGTATCCAGCTGTCGCCACGGCTACAGAGACCACAGAGGAAAACAAACCACAGGAAGTAGTTACCTCAGGACGTAGTTAGAGAGAACCGCATCTCAGCTCGGTCCGTCAGTTTGAAATGATAAGGCAAGATAAATAAAGCTGATTCTGATGTTGCAGCAATCTTGCTGGAATGGATCATACAGCCTTTGAGGTGCCAAAGATCTCACCATATCTTGATCCTAGGTGTTGATGTTGAAAAAAACTAATCTGAATAATTCAGGAATCATGCTATGCCATCATGCTATGCCAGAAATAAAATGTACACTACTACTACAAAAGTATTAAACACCCAGTATGTTTTACATGAATATTGTCTTACATTTAGTCTTTTTTTTTTTTTTTTTTTTACTATGTATTTTTGGTATTTGTACAGCAGAGTATAATGTAGAGAATGTAGTGTAAAAGTGTATGTTGATCATTGTAAGACTTTTGCACGGTACTGTACAACCAAATACACCCAGACTGGTCCAACGTGTTGAGCACCTGGAGGCCCTGACCTTGATGAACTTGGACTTGGCCATCATGAGCACCCCGAGCACGGCCTTCACCTCCGGGCTCTTCAGCTGGTCCAGCAGGTAGTTGAAGCGGGACGTGCGTTTCTTCCAGTGGTCCAGCTCTGCCCGGGGCCCCAGGTCATCAGCCTCCTTCCTGAGCTGGTCGCTCTCTGCCAGAACCTGAACCATTAACGGAACACCACAGGAAGATTTGCCGAGGTGGCTCAGAAACACAGATTGTTGATTGATTCTGACCGCCGAAATACTGTTAGAACTACGCACTTCTGATCCTAGATAGACTACTGTATTCTCTATATGCACTATTCGAAGCATACGTAACAGTAAACAAAAATAGTTTTACATTTAATGAGATTTCAACTCCAAAGACCTTGATCTCCAGAAGGCCCTGGTCTTACCTGCTCTATCTGTTTAATCCACCCCTTCATGCAGAGCTCTATCTTCTCTGTGGTCTCTGTGCTGTTGGCCGCAGCCAGGTAGTCCGAAGGCCCCTTCAGGGTCGTCAGGTCAAACGTGTCACACTTTTTCAGGTTCACCTGAAGATAACATCAAGCGTCACCGACACATTTATCATGACAACAGAGAAATCACCCCAAAAAACAAGTATGTTTGTACTTGTGCTTCGTAAGTATACTTTAAGTATCATCTTTTTTTTCCCCACTCAGTGCATCACCTTCTCCTGCAGGCTCTCCTGTGCCCCGGCCAGCACCGACACAAAGCTGTCCAGGGAGCTGATGAAGTCGTGCTTGACGGCCCTGGCCTGAGGGCTGTCGGGCTCCCCCCAGCCCTGGGTCATCTTCCTCAGGGTGGGGATGAACACCTCGGACAGCAGCTGCTCCACACTCCTCAGCAAGCCCACCTCCCTGGTGTCCAGCATGTTGAAGTTCACATCCTGCGGTCGGAACAGAAACTTATAATGTTATTCATTTAGCAGACTCTTACAGTATATACATGTATATATGCATACTGTATGCATATACTGTATCTAATGTACTGGAGATTGTTATATAAAACATGCTGTTATAGTTAGTTTCTGTTTCTGACTAATATGAACAAGAGGCTGTTGAGTGCAGGGGGCTGCAGCTCTGTCTCCACGTATGAAAGGCCTGTCCTTGAGGGAGTTCTTCATCAGACTGACACACTACCCTGTGTCATCTGTGTGTGTGTGGTCTTTTCTGCAGAAAACATGGACTGTATATCCTGTATACATCCAAAGTGTCGCGTAGCGCAGTGGAGATTTGAAAAACTGAAATCACAGAGCCGGTACCAGAAGAGATGCTTTAATCCAAAGCAAGATATAAAGGATAATTGAACCTGCAACCTCTTGATCTGCTGTCACATGCTCCAACCACTTAGCTGTGCCCTTGTTTGCAGTCAAGGAGATCAAGTTAAGCTCCACTCAACTTTTGTTATGTATTTAATGCTTGAATGTTTGTAACTAACTCTTGCAAATTGTTACTGAATACAAGCAGCAACAATAAAAATATCCCTGAACTGCATTTCGGCTGCTTGGTTGTCATAGATTAATCAACGATGTTATTGCTACTAATGACAAGACAATAAAACCAAGAGTAATGATCATTAGGCTGCAAGTACCAAACTACTAAGACGTTTTTAACCATCCTTATTGAAAGGATTTTCCCCCCGAAGGAAACGCCATGGCGGTCCACAGGGGACCCGGTCGATGCTTTCCCGGCAGCAGACAGGTGACAGGTGTGCAGTGATCATGCCTGTGTGCGTGTGATGCTGATTAGGTCTCCAAAGGGCTGACGAGGGATAGATCCCCTCACAGCCAGACGCTCCCTGCCTCTCCTCGCATCCAGCAGACCCCTCACAGCCAGACGCTCCCTGCCTCTCCTCGCATCCAGCAGACCCCTCACAGCCAGACGCTCCCTGCCTCTCCTCGCATCCAGCAGACCCCTCACAGCCAGACGCTCCCTGCCTCTCCCTGCCTCTCCTCGCATCCAGCAGACCCCTCACAGCCAGACGCTCCCTGCCTCTCCCTGCCTCTCCTCGCATCCAGCAGACCCCTCACAGCCAGACGCTACCTGCCTCTCCCTGCCTCTCCCTGCCTCTCCTCGCATCCAGCAGACCCCTCACAGCCAGACGCTCCCTGCCTCTCCTCGCATCCAGCAGACCCCTCACAGCCAGACGCTCCCTGCCTCTCCCTGCCTCTCCTCGCATCCAGCAGACCCCTCACAGCCAGATGCTCCCTGCCTCTTCCCTGCCTCTCCCTGCCTCTCCTCGCATCCAACAGACCCCTCACAGCCAGACGCTCCCTGCCTCTCCCTGCCTCTCCCTGCCTCTCCCTGCCTCTCCTCGCATCCAGCAGACACAGGACTCTCCGTAAAGGACTAGCATCGCCCGCGGGGACGGGAGAGAAAGGTCATGCTTGTGCCAAAGGGAAAACAAGCTTCCCCGTTCATGTCAGATGTTTAGATATTCTTCCATATATATTTACATAATACAGTGTATTTATTAATCAGACATTTTGAATACAGCAGTTAGTCAGATGTGTTCACAGGTCCCATTCAGGAGTAGCTGAAGGTCAGTCAGCCAATCAGACGCGGTGCTCTTTGGGTGTGGTTTTCTACATAAGCCACGACATGTTTGTACCACACCATCACAACATAGTTATATATTCCTTAAGGTGTTTTGTATGTATGTAAAAATAATAATACAAATAAATATATTACTATTAATGATAATAATTGTTATTATATAATTATTATTTTTAATAAATAAAATCATAATTATCATTATTAATCATAATATTATATTATAATATGCATATATATATATATATATATATATATATATATATATATATATATATATATATATATATATATATATATATATATATATATATATACACATACATATATATATAATTATTCTGAAGATCATAATAGCAGCACTCGGAGGGGCTGCCTCACCCTGTGGATGTTCTCGGAGGTGACCGCCCTGGAGGTGTTGGGTCTGGTGAAGAACACACACACCCCCGTCAGGGCCGCGTCCGCCCCCTCCGTCACAAACACCTTGGTCTTCCTGCTGCCCCGCACCAGAGGCGAGGCGGTGGCTAGGGACACAAACACACTGAAACTCCATCTGGCATTAGGAAAAGGGAATCGATTCCACTCACACTTCTAGTTGACCTTCCATACATGATCTTTCCTAGTCAGTGTACATTTTATTCATCAAGCAGACGCTTTTAATATCCAAAGCGCCTCTGTATCTTTGACGTTACAGTGTATCTCTGCCGTGTTGTGGCTTTGCACCTACAGACTGTTATTTCACCTTCTTCTGTGGTTTCTACTTCCTGGTGGTAGAACATGAGGTGTGGAAGGCCCTCTGCTACAAAGAACTTCTCCATTCGTTCAATCTGTCAGCAGGGGGAAAACGGTGGGTCATTACATTGTTACATTGTTACATTGTTACATTGTTACATTGTTACAAGTCATTATTTTATGCATTTGTGACTATAAACTGAGTGTTATCACCACGGTAACTGCTCCTTTCTCCATCCTTCATCCCTCCTAAACAAGAGAGCTTTTTGTTCACTACCTATCTAGACTTAGCTAACCCTAACCTCACTCATCACAATGACAGTAACAGAGTTTTCATTTAGCAGACTTTTGGTCAAAATGGCATTCTGGGATGGGGTGGATTTTAACCTGCAATCTCATGACCTGCAGACTGTTGAAACTCTACCACTGAGCTACACTCAACCTTTAGTTTTTGAACGTCACTTGCCCCATATCTGACCCCCAACTTACCTGCGCTCCAGGATGGCCGTACCTGCTCTCCCTCCAAGATGGCCGCCTACCTGCGCTCCCTCCAAGATGGCCGCCTACCTGCGCTCCCTCCAAGATGGCCGCCTACCTGCTCTCCCTCCAAGATGGCCGCCTACCTGCTCTCCCTCCAAGATGGCCGCCTACCTGCGCTCCCTCCAAGATGGCCGCCTACCTGCGCTCCCTCCAAGATGGCCGCCTACCTGCGCTCCCTCCAAGATGGCCGCCTACCTGCGCTCCCTCCAGGGTGGCCGCCTACCTGCTCTCCCTCCAAGATGGCCGCCTACCTGCTCTCCCTCCAAGATGGCCGCCTACCTGCTCTCCCTCCAAGATGGCGTCCTCCACCTCGGCCTTCTCCACGCCCAGGCAGGATGCCACGATGCTGAGCACGTAGTCATGTCTGCCGTCCAGCTGCGCTCGCTTGGCCTCACGCTCCTCCTTCAGCTTTTGCTAAATGTAAACACACACGTACACACACACACACAGACATATACACACACCACACACACGTACACACACACAGACATTCACACATGCAGAAAGAAAGTTTTGTCATATCCACAATGACTTGTTGTGTTGTGAGTTTTCAATTAGCACAAAATCCGGAGTTTGTTCACTTTGAGGAGATATCTCCGTTCCCCAAAAAAAGTATTTGATTAAAATTAGCGTGAATACGAAATATTATAATTGGTTCTATGATTAATATGAATAAATCTAACCATAAGGTCCTAAACAAAAGACAGCTAAGAAAATAAACAATCTGAACAGGTTCTGTGTTTTTCCTGCGGCTGCTGTCCTGCAAAGTTATCATCTCAGAGCAGAACAAGCCTTTTGAATATGATGTTAGTACGACAATATGTTGAATTATTCATTGAAGACTTCCAGTCCAGATGTCAGAGAGTGGGTCAGCCCCCGGGCTGGCTGTCCCAGCTGTACAAGCTGAGCAGCCAGCCGTCCTGCAGTGCTCTGGAGGAGCTAGCCAGGCTGGTACAACACACCACTGTTGGTTGCTTGGCACCGCTGCTTGGCAACCGAACAGGAAGCTAATAAACAAGGACTCTTTGTTCTCTTCAGTTTGGTGTTGTGTTTGTGGGATGAAAGCGTCTGAATTAATAACTTAAAAAATGAACTGTAATGGATTTCAACAGTGTTGAGGGGGCGTGTTGAGGTGCAGAAAAATCATTATAGCAGTCCAGGGTGGAAAAGACGACCTGGATTTGAGGGAGGGGACGGGTTGAGGGAAGAGAGGGAGGAGAGGGACTGGGGGAGGGGAGGTGAGGTGAGGGGGAGAGAGGGAGGAGAGGGACTGGGGGAGGGGAGGTGAGGTGAGGGGGAGAGAGGGAGGAGAGGGACTGGGGGAGGGGAGGTGAGGGGGAGAGAGGGAGGAGAGGGACTGGGGGAGGAGAGGTGAGGGGGAGAGGGGAGGAGGGGGACTGGGGGAGGGGAGGTGAGGGGGAGAGGGGAGGAGAGGGACTGGGGGAGGTGAGGTGAGGGGGAGAGGGGAGGAGGGGGACTGGGGGAGGGGAGGTGAGGGGGAGAGGGGAGGAGAGGGACTGGGGGAGGTGAGGTGAGGGGGAGAGGGGAGGAGGGGGACTGGGGGAGGGGAGGTGAGGGGGAGAGGGGAGGAGGGGGACTGGGGGAGGGGAGGTGAGGGGGAGAGGGGAGGAGAGGGACTGGGGGAGGGGAGGGACTGAGGGAGGGTAGGTGAGGGGGAGAGAGAAGAGATGGGTGGAGGGAGGGGAGGGGTTGAAGGAGGGGAGGGTGGAGGGAGGGGAGGGGTTGAGGGAGGAGAGGAGGGGGGAGAGAGAGAAGAGATGGGTTGAAGGAGGGGAGGGGTTGAGGGAGGGGAGGGGTTGAAGGAGGAGAGGGTGGAGGGAGGAGATGGGTGGAGGGAGGGGTTGAGGGAGGGGAGGTGAGGGTGGAGGGAGGAGATGGGTGGAGGGAGGGGAGGGGTTGAGGGAGGGGAGGGGTTGAGGGAGGGGAGGTGAGGGGGAGAGAGAAGAGATGGGTGGAGGGAGGGGAGGGGTTGAGGGAGGGGAGGTGAGGGTGGAGGGAGGGGAGGGGTTGAGGGAGGGGAGGTGAGGGGGAGAGAGAAGAGATGGGTGGAGGGTGGAGGGAGGGGAGGGGTTGAGGGAGGGGAGGTGAGGGGGAGAGAGAAGAGATGGGTGGAGGGAGGGGAGGGGTTGAGGGAGGGGAGGTGAGGGTGGAGGGAGGGGAGGGGTTGAGGGAGGGGAGGTGAGGGGGAGAGAGAAGAGATGGGTGGAGGGTGGAGGGAGGGGAGGGGTTGAGGGAGGGGAGGTGAGGGGGAGAGAGAAGAGATGGGTGGAGGGAGGGAGGGAGGGGAGGGGTTGAGGGAAGGAGGGGAGGGGTTGAGGGGACAGTGGGTACAGAAGGTATTAGTTTGTAGAAAGCCTGCAGGTCACACATGAGAGCAGGAGGAGTTAACAGGCCTAGACAGGAAAGAGCAAACACGTCTATTGACCCATGAGCTGACGGCAGCCACTCACTGTAGATGCTGGTCTAACAAACACACACACCCACTGACACACCTCTCTAACACACACACACACACCTCTAACACACACACACACACACACTAACACACCTCTCTAACAAACACACACACCCACTGACACACCTCTCTAACACACACACACACCTCTAACACACACACACACACACACTAACACACCTCTCTAACACACACACACACACACACACAAACACACCTCTCTAACACACACACACACTAACACACCTCTCCAACACACACACACACAACAACCCTCTCTGACAGAGCTCCAGAAAAACCATAATTCCAACCAAGCTAACGGTTGCCGAGCAACCAGTCATATCTCACCTGCTCTCTCTCATGGATCATGTTGAACAACAGCAAAGACACACGCTATCACTCACTCCCTCACACAAAGACGAAAAATGGACACACAAGGACAACCACAACCGTAAACATTAACACCTGGTATCAACAGATGCTCATTAGGGAATCACACAACACTGGGTAGCGATGACAAGTGTAGGCCTGCCTCGTAGACAGGAAAATCATTTTGAATGTTGTAGGCTACAGCAGTTCAAATCAACGGTTTCCAAGTTATCTGGAAAATAATCTTCATGCCTGGTGCACGAGAGGAAACCGATTTAAAACCAGAGACACAACATGTTTAGTCCATTTTTTTTTTATCGTAAGAACGCACACACCAGGTGATTCAGTCAGGAGGCAGGATTCAGTCAGGGGGCAGGATTCAGTCAGGAGGCAGGATTCAGTCAGGAGGCAGGATTCAGTCAGGAGGCAGGATTCAGTCAGGAGGCAGGATTCAGTCAGGAGGCAGGATTCAGTCAGGGGGCAGGATTCAGTCAGGAGGCAGGATTCAGTCAGGAGGCAGGATTCAGTCAGGAGGCAGGATTCAGTCAGGAGGCAGGATTCAGTCAGGAGGCAGGATTCAGTCAGGAGGCAGGATTCAGTCAGGACAACACACTTGGCGGTTACAGTATACTGGTTACAGTAAACTGAACGGTTAGGGTGAACCAAGGTAATTTCTGCCTAAATCTGTTCACTGTCTGTTCTGTTGTGGTACTTGTCATACGAGACATTAACTAAGCACTAAAGCCATCATTCAACAAACATATCCTCCATTTCTCCTGTCCACCTTGTGCCGGAGACAAATGTTTGCCTCTTGTTGGCCATGTTTCCATTGGTGACACTTTCCTGGTCGCTCTCACAGGCTGCTGTGGGTTCCTGCTCAGCATCCAACTGCTGTTCCTTTTCCCACCGTTACCATTATGTTTGTAAACACTTCACACTACACAGGATCATCTTGGCAGATAATCTGTTACGATCAACCTGGAGTTGGGAACTCCTCAATGGTCATGGAGGGCAGACCGGACCCAAAATCTGCCCAATGATCTTCTCGTCTGTACAGTCAACTGCAAACAACTTCTGCCTCACCATGAAGTGTTATCTTAATGCATAGTTTGCAAGGCCAACCGAATACCAAAGTTCTTATCAGAGTGTTGTCCATAACATGAGGCCCCGTGGAGAATTCTACATCCCATGTTGACATTACCACTATCAGAACGCAACTCTCTTGTTACAGTAAGAGTGCAGTTATCTTGTCTTATTAGACTATGAAGTTATCAGGTATATTATGACAGTAAGAGCATGAAGTTATCTTATCAGTCCTCTTATTATCGTAAAAGTATGGAGTTATCTTATCAGTTCTCTTACCTTGATCACCCTGGAGACACTCTGCTTCCAGAGCTGCTTTCTAAACGGCCGCGACATCACAAACCCTCTGACCCGCCTGTGGCCGTCCGCTCCCTAGTCCCTGGATCACTATGCTGCAGCGTCCTGCAGTAGCTAGCCACAGCTGGTTACCAAGCACGTGGAGTAGCTAGCCATGACAGGTTACCAAGCACCTGAAAGCCTCAGATGTCGAACTTGAAAGCTCGACTTGAAATGCCAACCGCTATCAGGACAGTTAAGATTCCCCATAAACTATTCAAACAACTTAAAGACGCAGACAGGGCTGGCGGTGGGGTGGGGGTGGGGGTGGGGGTGGGGTGGGGGTGGGGCGCTGGCCTCACCCTGCATTGCCCTCTCCCTTCTCCTCAGTTACAGGTCACTGTGCTGCTGGTGAACTAGATGAAGAGAGAACAGGCTAATCTCTCCCTCTCCGTCGCTCTGTCTGTCTGCAGGGACTGACTAGACAGTGGTTTCCTCCTGGACCTCGCTTCTGCATCTCATTTCAAGTCTGTGTTAGGGACATTACCCAAAGGAAATGACATACTACATACAGGAAGCTGCACAGTACCCAAAGGTAATGACATACTACATACAGGAAGCTGCACATTACCCAAAGGAAATGACATACTACATACAGGAAGCTGCACATTACCCAAATGAAATGACATACTACATACAGGAAGCTGCACACCGTCAAATCATACCCTGCATACTTTCAGTGGTACACAACTATGGTCTTTGTTCAACATCCAGGACTATAAGAGTATCCTAGAAATAAAAGTGTGTCATTTGGAAGACAAACCACATCCTGGATTTTCTCAGAATACCTTTTTGCACTTGATAAAATGGCACCAAATGTCATTTGGTTTGACAACTAAATATGGATTATTTTAAAAGACAGTACAAAGGGCTGGTCTTAGTATCAAACTCCTAGAGACAACACATCAGGTTATCTTGCAAGCTTCAGGGATTTCCCTTTGACAAATACAGCAGAAAAGGTAATAACCCTGGGATGGCGACACAGCAGGGGCACGTTTGGTGAGATGAGAAAAAGATTCACCCTCGGTATTGTTACAACACGATCAATGGATATATTTCTATCAAGTCCGGAACACAACCCAGTATGATGATACGACAAGCCGGATAAATACAATTCCTTGTTTCTTTAAAAATGCATTGGCTCTGAGGGTGTAGGTGTCTACATGTAACCTGGTGCTGAGCGCCACAGGTCGTCTTACCTTGTTTTGATAGTCAGGTTTAAAGTTGAGCATCGTCACTCTCGACAAAGCCGTCTTTTCACGGATTCCAGCCTCTTAAATGGTATTACTATTCATGAGATCACTGAATTTCGACACAGAGAAGAAACGGGTCGGCAGCCCTGGGCATCTTGCTTAAGCTGTCCAAACGACTGGCTTACCTTACTGCCTGAAATTATCTGATTATTTTCCAGTGAAAAGCTTTGGTGACTAGATAGTAGTGTTGGGTGACCACCTGTCGGCTAGTCAGCTATCACTTTACAGACTTTACACAATGGGCCAGCGAAAGCTGGATAAGGCTCTGAAGACAGACGCACCCCAACAACACACACATACACACACATACACACACACACATACACACACACCCTAAGCCTCAGATGGTTGCCAAGGAGCCCAGTGGTCCACAGGAAGTCTCACTAAAACTCTAAACAAAGAGAACATCAGCAATTTAGATTTATCACTTCTGACTCATCTACGGCCCTGAGGGCTTTTATGTCTGTGTATGTTGTTTAGCATGTTGTGATAACCAAGGCTCAGACAGGAGCAGGGCTTTTATGTCTGTGTATGTTGTTTAGCATGTTGTGATAACCAAGGCTCAGACAGGAGCAGGGCTTTTATGTCTGTGTATGTTGTTTAGCATGTTGTGATAACCAAGGCTCAGACAGGAGCAGGGCTTTTATGCAAAGTCTTGTTTGCCCAGGTGATTGTGTCTCTGTATGCAAATGAAGTGAAACTCAAGGAACTGGGAGAAGTCGTGACAGAGTGGCTCACACCTTCTCCAGGAAGGACAGTAGTCACATTCAATCTCAAAGACATCTCTGTGAGGAAATAAGATGATGCTGCTCAACAGTGAATACAGCCACCAACATCCATACAGTCCTCACAGAACTGCTAGCATTTTTCAAATCAGAAAACACAGACGACTAATTAAATTCCGTCACATCAGCCGGTGGCGGCTGGAGACACAGAGGCCGCTGTCTCATACAGGCTTGAACAGCTATCTGATTTGAAACAAATGGCAATGCTTTGCATTTAAAAGCAGTTGGATCCTGATTATTTCCCAGTCAGGGTTTTCTGAACCCTCTGATGTGGAGGAGCCCAGTAACCAGAGACCTTCCTAAATAATAGATGAGGGACCGAGACTCTCCCTGCGGCCGTGAGGCCCCCTCCATCCCTCCACCCCCTCCACCCCCTCTACCATCCCTCCACCATCCCTCCACCCCCTCTACCATCCCTCCACCATCCCTCCACCCCCTCTACCATCCCTCCACCATCCCTCCACCATCCCTCCACCCTCTCTACCATCCCTCCACCATCCCTCCACCATCCCTCCACCCCCTCTACCATCCCTCCACCATCCCTCCACCCCCTCTACATTCCCTCCACCATCCCTCCACCCCCTCTACCATCCCTCCACCATCCCTCCACCATCCCTCCACCCCCTCTACCATCCCTCCACCATCCCTCCACCATCCCTCCACCCCCTCTACCATCCCTCCACCATCCCTCCACCCCCTCTACCATCCCTCCACCATCCCTCCACCATCCCTCCACCCCCTCTACCATCCCTCCACCATCCCTCCACCATCCCTCCACCCCCTCTACCATCCCTCCACCATCCCTCCACCCCCTCTACCATCTCTCCACCATCCCTCCACCATCCCTCCACCATCCCTCCACCATCCCTCCACCCCCTCTACCATCCCTCCACCATCCCTCCACCATCCCATCACCATCCCTCCACCCCCTCTACCATCCCTCCACCATCCCTCCACCCCCTCTACCATCCCTCCACCATCCCTCCACCCCTTCTACCATCTCTCTACCATCCCTCCACCCCCTCTACCATCCCTCCACCATCCCTCCACCCCCTCTACCATCCCTCCACCATCCCTCCACCCCTTCTACCATCCCTCCACCATCCCTCCACCCCCTCTACCATCCCTCCACCATCCCTCCACCCCTTCTACCATCCCTCCACCATCCCTCCACCATCCCTCCACCATCCCTCCACCCCCTCTACCATCCCTCCACCATCCCTCCACCCCCTCTACCATCCCTCCACCATCCCTCCACCCCTTCTACCATCCCTCCACCATCCCTCCACCCCCTCTACCATCCCTCCACCATCCCTCCACCCCCTCTACCATCCCTCCACCATCCCTCCACCCCTTCTACCATCCCTCCACCATCCCTCCACCCCCTCTACCATCCCTCCACCATCCCTCCACCCCTTCTACCATCCCTCCACCATCCCTCCACCATCCCTCCACCATCCCTCCACCCCCTCTACCATCCCTCCACCATCCCTCCACCCCCTCTACCATCCCTCCACCATCCCTCCACCCCTTCTACCATCCCTCCACCATCCCTCCACCCCCTCTACCATCCCTCCACCATCCCTCCACCCCTTATACCATCCCTCCACCATCCCTCCACCCCTTCTACCATCCCTCCACTATCCCTCCACCCCCTCTACCATCCCTCCACCATCCCTCCACCCCCTCTACCCCTTCTACCATCCCTCCACCATCCCTCCACCCCCTCTACCATCCCTCCACCATCCCTCCACCCCCTCTACCATCCCTCCACCATCCCTCCACCATCCCTCCACCATCCCTCCACCCCCTCCACCCCCTCCACCATCCCACCACCCCCTCCACCATCCCTCCACCACCACCTCCACCCCCTCCATCCCTCCACCACCTCCATCCCACCACCCCCTCTACCATCCCTCCATCCCTCCACCACCCCTCCATCCCTCCACCACCTCCATCCCACCACCCCCTCTACCATCCCTCCATCCCTCCACCACCCCTCCATCCCTCCACTACCTCCACCCCCTCCATCCCACCACCCCCTCTACCCCCCCCCCATCCCTTCATTCCTCCAATCACTCCACCCCCTCGAAATGTTCCCCATATTCTTGACAAGTGGAATCATAAATTAAACTGTCACAGGTGGAGCCGACAGCCTGGTCAGGGCGGGAAACCAAACAATTATCATATTAAATAAAGACTCCCTGACCTAACTGCTGTAGAGAGGAAGTCACATGAGTAAGATAGAGCAGACACTGCCTCCTACTGTCCTGGTATGAGTACTGCATCTGGTTTTGCCCCTCAGAGCAGGGGTGCTTGGAGCAACATTGATATTAAAATTAATTTAGCACATAACAAAGAATAATCTATCCTAACTCGAATAATACATGACCACTATGCAGTGTTTCCCATTCATTGGCTAGACCGTGGCGGCCCGCCATACTCTACTTTGTCCCGCATCAAGTCACGTCAATTTTATTTAGTCTATCCCACTAGGGGAGATGTGTTTGTAGACTTGTATTAAAACATTCAAGCCATCAAAAATACTACATAAACAGCATATCTGACACCACACAGAGACAACAACACAATAGTTTTACAGTTTCATAAAGTATCAAAATGAACGGAAAATATGAGTCCACTTCGCATTAGCTCTACATAAAATATTCTGTAACGTTGTGTTTTGCACCGTTGCTATAGCAAAGTATTTCTGACTCCCCAGTCAGTCAACCCCTCTGTCCCCCGCGGTACGTGTGCACGCTCTTTCAGTTACACATGCGCACTGGAACGTTCCTGGCTGCCTGCGTTCAGTATGCATCTTGTTCATTTCGGATAAATATAGCGCTATTGCCTATCATAGGCAGTGTTGTGGCCTTATACCCCAAAAGTGAATGGGGAAGATAGGTGAAACCGTGTCTGTCTGAAGATGTCGGCCAAATCAGCTAGAGGTTAGGCTACCTGAACCGCAACGAGTTTACAATAACGTCCGAAAGAAAACACAAGAAAATTCTGCAAAGAGACGCTCACTGAGACGGCTGGCACTAGGCCTACATCAAACTTTAACCGGCATTTAGAAAGGAAACATAAAAAAAGGCAATCTAGGCGTAAGTGACGCAAGCAAAGAAGCTACCTAACGTTTGCAATCTGCCTCTGTCCAAAACGCTTCAGAAATCTCTTAGCAATGTAACATACTGAATGTTTCAGGGCGTTAGTTTCAATTGCTTGCCAGATTTTGTTTGTGATAACGAGCCAGGCCACATAAAGATATAGCTAAGGATGAATATAGTTACTTTAGGCTACATCAACGTTAACTCATGTCAGCTGCATACTTCTCCCGATTTAATTAAGTTAAGTTAAACGCCGCGGTACCGCGCTACTTCACGTGGGTGAGAGAGAGATGTGAAAGCAGAGACAGATAGGCCTACTAATGCGCCTCCACTTATAAGAAAAACAAAACAAATATGTTTTGTTTTTATAATAGGCGGCTTTGCCTGGTCATAAGCACACGGCACTATAAGAGTGCTAATGTTGAGTTCAAATACAAAGTTACAGATCAAACCTAACTTTTTACCAAGTCAAACCCTACTGCTTGTGTGTTTTGAGTGGTCTGGTCTCGAACCCTCAAAATCTTGGTCTTGTCTCGGTCTCAATACACTCTCTGGTCTTGGCCATGACTTGGTTAGGGTAGGTGGTCTTGACTACAACACAGAGAATACGAACGGCAGAAATTGTGCTGAGAAGTAAATGAGATAGCCTAATTATGATGAGTTAGAGATGGAAAACGCATTTAAAAGCTTGATTCATTTTTTACGACTAAGGAATAATTTAAGCCTCCAGTTACCACATGAGCATGTGACATGGGAGGTTCTGTCCTCTCGTGACTCGTGGTTATAGCAGTGGACCTGTGTGTGAGTATAGCGTCATATAAACGCTCATACTAAATGTTTTCTACCGTCCGCATCTTTACGTTTCCACTTGGCAAAGTGCTACAGTAAAGAGAGTAACATTTTCCGTCACCAGGAGAATTGACAGACAAATAGGAATAAATAATTCTCAACACATTGTTATGGTTTATGACAAACCTG
This sequence comes from Osmerus eperlanus, assembly GCF_963692335.1. Classification (NCBI taxonomy): domain Eukaryota; kingdom Metazoa; phylum Chordata; class Actinopteri; order Osmeriformes; family Osmeridae; genus Osmerus; species Osmerus eperlanus. The sequence goes on from NC_085024.1 coordinate 2,588,372, forward strand.
CATTTCTTTTATAGACTCCACGGGAACTGACGGTAGAGTGGACCTGTTTCTGAAGTTGGCTTTGGCAGACCGAGAACTGAAAGACATTGCCTACCAATACAATTCCACCACGAGGGTTCTCGGACAAAATAAGTGAATTAATCCTGAAATAGAATTTATCTTGCAAAGTAGGCCTACACGTCATGAGAATTTGGGTATAAAATGCCGGAGCGTTCTGCCTATATAGCCTAAACACTTCCCAGAAAAAACACTTTCGGCACAAATAACGTGTTGTGACCCGTTTCCTTGGTAACAGATTCCTTTCAGGGGTTGTGAAAGGAGCGCTTCTCCGACGTACCTAAACACACAAAAATGGCGTTTCTCGGGAAAAGTGGACGTTTTTTTGCGTTTAGCATACATTCGAAAAGCTGTTGGTTGTCGTCCATAGTGTGTTAGGCTACAGTTGCAAAGACTAGGCTATGGCCAAACTCACATGCAACGATTTTTTTTTACCAACAATCTTAAATTGTAGAGGGAGGGTAAGCCTATCAGCCGTAGGCTATATTCAACTCTAATGTCGATTTATAATCATTAACCAAAGTAACACGTCCTGTCCAGTGAAGTGGCGGAACAAGACTTTTATATTATGGGGTGGCCATGGCTACTTTAGGGGGTCCATTCATAGACATATATACATGTCTATGGGTCCATTGACCATGACAGATTGTGTGTGTAACCCTAGTCTGGTATCTAAGGAGCTGGAATGAATCATATGATTGATGATTAGAGGTAAAAATGATCATTAACTTAAACCTGAGTTATTCAAGGGTTAGTGTGGTCCACTAGGGCTACTTCACTCAAACTCTTTAACATAGCCTACATGTACTAAGAATAGCCAGTGTCTCTACCTCTGCACTGCAACACACACACACACACACACACACATGTGAACACACTGTACTCAAATACTGGAGAGCCTTGGGTCACTGTTTTCATGTATAAACTGGGTCTGTAAAAGTTTAACATATAAAAAATATTTACAGAAAATAAAGCTCAAACACCAAGGAGATAAGATAGCATTTGTGTGTGACGTAATTCGCAGAGTTTATTTACAATTTACATTTTTGGAGCAGCAGGTCTGGTGCTTGATACAGCTGGGACTGTCTCAATGACACCCCCCCTGGCAGCTCTGCTTTCATCAGAGTAGCCTAGTTTTCAGAGGGATTGAAGCCAGTTCAGTACACGACCACTAGGGTGCGCTGAGGCCGTGTACCATTATGTGTACCTTCGGTCTGGACCACTTGCTCCGGGTGCCAGCGTACCACCTTCCTTTCGCGTGGTCCGGACCCTTAGTGAGTGGTTTGTGGTTTTAATCCAATCCATGTTGGCAGTGCTGTTAGCCGAATAAATATCAGAGAACATAAACCTTTGTTTATTAAATGTACTCTGTTATTGATTTTGCATATTTGTTGTTTTGGCCATTGGTAGCCTACACTGGCCTACTGTTAAATTGTTTTATTTTAATAATGAATTGTTTTTGTTGACAGAGACAAATAAAAACAACAAATTCTAATATTTTGTCTTGGAATTATATTGTTATAATGTATTTTGACATTTTTCATTTGATATGGTGTGTGTGTGTTAGTTGACTATATCTTGACAAAACGTCAGCCTTCTGGACACTGGCCATTCATTTGATACTGTAGCTGGACAAAATGTCAGCCTTCTGGGAACAGTCACATATATCGATAGCTGTTGTCACAATATGTGACCTCCCTGTTACATGGCTGAAAATGTCTGACACACCAACCAAACCAACTCAAGTGACTTTTCTGTCCTTGCTGGACCTGGGCACAAGAGGGCAAATATTCTGATCCCTGGGCACAAGAGGGCAAATATTTTGATACCTAGGCACAAGAGGTTACATATATTGATAGCTGTCGTCAGAATATGGGACCTACCTGTTACAAGGCTGAAAATGTCTGACACACCAACCAAGGTGACTTCTTTGTCCATGCCATGGATAACCTGAAGACAATCACCCATCTGGTTAACAGCTAGACCTGGGCACAAGAGGTCACACTATATCTGGACAGAATGTCAGCCGTTGGACACGGCCATTCATGTGATACTGTATCTAGACGAAATGTCAGCCTTCTGGACACGGCCATTCATTTGATACGATATCTGGACAAAATGTTAGCCTTGAGAGCTGTACAGCAACATTTCAATTAGACCAGGCAAGTGTCAACATGAACAACACATGGACTACAGAACACACAGTGAGTTCAGTATCCAAAACCCAGTCCTACAGAACACACAGTGCAGTATCCAGAACCCAGTCCTACAGAACACACGGTGCAGTATCCAGAACCCAGTCCTACAGAACACACGGTGCAGTATCCAGAACCCAGTCCTACAGAACACACAGTGCAGTATCCAGAACCCAGTCCTACAGAACACACGGTGCAGTATCCAGAACCCAGTCCTACAGAACACACGGTGCAGTATCCAGAACCCAGTCCTACAGAACACACGGTGCAGTATCCAAAACCCAGTCCTACAGAACACACGGTGCAGTATCCAGAACCCAGTCCTACAGAACACACGGTGCAGTATCCAGAACCCAGTCCTACAGAACACACGGTGCAGTATCCAGAACCCAGTCCTACAGAACACACAGTGCAGTATCCAGAACCCAGTCCTACAGAACACACAGTGCAGTATCCAGAACCCAGTCCTACAGAACACACAGTGCAGTAACCAGAACCCAGTCCTACAGAACACACAGTGCAGTATCCAGAACCCAGTCCTACAGAACACACAGTGCAGTAACCAGAACCCAGTCCTACAGAACACACGGTGCAGTATCCAGAACCCAGTCCTACAGAACACACGGTGCAGTATCCAGAACCCAGTCCTACAGAACACACGGTGCAGTATCCAGAACCCAGTCCTACAGAACACACGGTGCAGTATCCAGAACCCAGTCCTACAGAACACACAGTGAGTTCAGTATCCAGAACCCAGTCCTACAGAACACACAGTGCAGTATCCAGAACCCAGTCCTACAGAACACACGGTGCAGTATCCAGAACCCAGTCCTACAGAACACACGGTGCAGTATCCAGAACCCCTCTTCATAGACCAACAGAATAACATATAACACACTAGCTAAGAATAATCAAAGGCCAGAGAACAAATAAGATTTAAGAACTAATGAGATAATTGACAAATTAATAGTTAGGAATTAACATTCATAACGAATGCTCAATTTTTTATATAGTAGAGTCTGTACATGAAAGGCAGCCTTTCAAATGGAAGATTAAATACATTTGAGGACGTTTCCGTAAAAACCGAAGGGAGGCACTGTCCACTCTCGCAAACCAGTTGGCCTGCTACGCTATACAGCAGTCTAGTACAGGCTGCGACATCATCACGAGTTAGAGCGGTCCTGGCAGGGCATCAGACTGTGTTTATCAGGATGTACGTGTTTTTAAATAGAATACCTGCCATGGGATTATTTTGTCAGGTATAGTGACAAACTACCCCAACCTTCAGCTATTCCTGTCTGATATATCACACCATGACAATTGACTATAGGTTTTATTGACGAATATGACGGCTCAAGAATCAAAAGATAGAATACTGAATTAATGAGAAGTAGGGCTGTGATTTGGTGCCCCTCATTCGGAAGAGCAATTAACAACATGTAGTAGCATAATATCCTTCCCCTCTAGACCTCCCCCATCCCAATGGAGTCTGCATCGACTTCCCCTCCGCGCGGCTCGGGAGCGCCGCAGATCGGCAATAAGAACGTTTTATTCCAGTCAAGATGGAGGGCTATTGCCTACTGAGGGGAAACCCAACAGCGTGACCGTTGCGGGACAATATTCGCACTTTCAATGTAAGGCTGACCCGCCTTTCCGCAGATCTAACGGAGTCGAATATTTGGTGATATTTTGACGTGACGTTATTCCAGCAATGAGCTCGGGCGACGGGATAGATGAGGGTCCGAATGATGCGGCCGACATAGCGGCGTTTTTCAAATCTGGTAAGTCAAAAAGGGGCGAGTTGCTGTAGCCCATGCCATCGGTGAGCGATTTGCCGTTACATTGTTGCTGTGCATATTGCTCTGTTTACCGTCAGTGATTGTCGTGTGCGTGCATGAAAGGATTTCGGAGACACAGACTGCAGGCGCCTTCTCATAAACGCATTTAACAGGGAATATGTAGTTTTCATAGGGAATAGATGACGCCAATGCGTTTCTTATGGGTTATTGGGAGGAATCAACATTTTGAGGCGAGGACACGTAATTAAGTAGGCTGTTCTGCGTCATACGTGAACCCATTTCTATACTTCGCAGTCTAGTCCAACTCAAACCCATATCGATGACATTATTGTGTGAACAAACTGTCAGTGGAATGGACCGATGCGTTATTTCTAGAATCTTAAAACGGACACACGCACAGACACAGCATCTGAGGCGTTGGGACTAAGGCCTAACATGTGAATTAACAGTGACAGTACGTGGTCGATTTGGTCGGAATGTCCTACAGACATGGACTAATCATCACCCGCAGATTAAAGCAAAAACACGATTAGATGCTTGTTTACTGAGAATGTTGGAAAGTACGAGGGAGACCACCACTGACGCTGCTCGTGCAGCTGTCTATCTGCTCTACCGTCAGCTGTCTTTGTGACACCTGGTGTCTCCTGGTCACAAGTGTTGTCCACCATCTCTCTCTCTCTGCTTCTCCCTCTCTCTCTCCCTCTCGCCCTCCCTCTCTCTCAACGCTCTCTCTGCCTCTCTCTCTCCCTATCTCTCTGCCTCTCTCTCTCTCTCCTCCCTCCCTCCCTCCCTCCCTCTGTCTGCCTCTCTCTCTCTCTCTCTCTCTCTCTCTCTCTCTCTCTCTCTCTCTCTCTCTCTCTCTCTCTCTCTCTCTCTCTTGACATGCCATATGTCTACTACATCCTACACTACGTATCTTCGGGCTGCCCAGCTAGGGGTCATGTCTGTGGCCATTGGTGTGTCGGATCACAGCTGCCTCTGTCCTCTGTTAGTAATAACAACGTTAGTCAGTACTATTATAGTTACACTAGTGACCATCTATCTGAAATAGGAAATAGGAAACATGCATTGTATTATATGCTGTTTATCAGTCTGTTTAGATGTTGTAAAATTACATCAGATATGACCTTTTTTGATGAATTAATTTATCGATAAACTTTTTGCTGCAGTTGTTTACATCGCTTGCATAGCTTGTTATTTTTTGGGTTGTTGACATTTTCTTAGATCCTGCAATGTGAGCTAAACTGCTGTGTAATGTTCCTACACAGCATGGAGAAAAGTGTCATGCAAGGAAACTACAATGTGTTACAGTAATAGGGTTCAGACACACCACAATCATTACAAGAGGGAGAGAGAGAGAGGACAGAGATGAGAGAGATGAGAGAGAGAGGACAGAGATGAGAGAGAGAGATGAGAGAGATGAGACAGAGAGAAAACAGAGATGAGAGAGTGGAGAGAGAGAGATGAGAGAGTGGAGAGCAGGGTGGAGTGCGTCTTGTGTACTCTGCAAACGTTTGAGCCCTCCTCTGCTCCGGCCGGATAATTGGCAGTTGGTGAAGCTGAAGCAGAGAATAGTACCCGGAGACAGCCTGGCATCGCCCACGCCATCCACTTCCTCCTTCCCCCCTCCACGGATCAAGAAGAGCATTTGAGCTATCTTTGCCCAGACTGTCTCTCTCTCTCTCTCTCTCTCTCTCTCTCTCTCTCTCTCTCTCTCTCTCTCTCTCTCTCTCTCTCTCTCTCTCTCTCTCTCTCTCTCCTCTCTCTCTCTCTCTCTCTCTCTCTCTCTCTCTCTCTCTGTCTCTCTCAATCCCTCTGTCTCTACCACTTTCTTCTTTTCTCCTTTCTCTCTCTTTTCTCTCTACCCTTCTCTCTTGGTCTCTTTTCTCTCTGACACTCTCTATCTCACACTGTCTCTTTACCCCCCCCCCCTTTCTCTCTACACCCTCTCTCAATCTCTCTCTACCCCCCACCCCTATCTCTCTCTTTCTCCCCTCCCTCCTCCTCACCTTCTCTCACCCTCTCTCTCTCTCTCTCTCTCTCTCTCTCTCTCATCCTCTCTCTCTCTCTCTCTTCTCTCTCTCTCTCTCTCTCTCTCTCTCTCTCTCCTCTCTCTCTCTCTCTCTCTCTCTCTCTCTCTCTCTCGCTCCACCCCCCCCCCTCTCTCATCCCCTCCCATCTCTCTCTTGGCTCTCGCTCTCTCTCTCTCTCTTTCTCTCTCCACCCCCCCTCTCTCGGTCTCTCTCTCTCCACCCTCTCTCTCTCTCTCTCTCTCTCTCTCTCTCTCCACCCCCCTCTCTACACGTAGAGAAGTGAGCAGGACTTCCTACAGGCTGGATTGATGTCTTTCCTGAGAGACAGTGGACAGCCTAATGCAGTCAGAAGGAGCATAAATGACTTCCTCCCATCACTTGTCACCAGATGGCTCAGTAAAGGAGGAAAGATGGATGGATGGCTGGAAGGATGGATGGAAGGAAGTTTCTACAACAGTGAAACGTTATGCGTCAATATTGGTCCCACAATCCCCAGTGTTTTAGTCAAGCAGCAGTGTAAGTGATGTTTCTGCAGGCCACACAGAGAGGTCCGGGCATGCAGCATACATGGGACAACCTGGATTCTTGGTTTGCGTTGGAGAACCCTGTTGTCCACGTGGGAGAACCTTGAACCCTCTGATCTTCAGGCAGAGGCTTGTGATGAAGACATCTTCTCTCTGTCTCTTCACTAATGGAGGGACTGAGTTCAGCTGATTTCTGGGGTTTATATGTTTACAGTTTTTTTTATTCGCTTTGGTACTATTTTCACAAGTAAGGTGAACATTTTCTAAACTCTTAGTACAAAAATCCAAACTGATCACACTTGTAACGCAGCTAGTCATTTTTCAAAACCTGATGGAATGCTTTCAGTCAGTTGCACATGTTTCCAGTCCACATAATCATTGTTTCAAACACAAGATTATTGTAATATGTAATGGGAACATTTGGTTTAATCACCGAAACACAACAGTATGATCTTCTTTCAGTTTAGTACTTTTAACAATCAGTTCATCCAACAGCAAACAATGCAAGATACATGTTTCAAATCGGCCTTAGAAGCGCTGAAATTAATATGTTCCAGTATTATGTAAAAGACAGATTACACAGTTTCACATTAGGCAATACACTTACATTACTCACACTTACATTACTCATATTTACATAAGTTTTCACAATTTTTCAGATATAATTGTAACATAGGTATACTTTCTATTATGTAACTAAATGAGAACAAAACATTACATTTAGAGGCCCCATGCCCACCTCTCTGACCTCTCTGTTGGTGCCCATGCCCACCTCTTTGACCTCTCTGTTGGTGCCCATGCCCACCTCTCTGACCTCTCTGTTGGTGCCCATGCCCACCTCTCTGACCTCTCTGTTGGTGCCCATGCCCACCCCTCTGACCTCTCTGTTGGTGCCCATGCCCACCTCTTTGACCTCTCTGTTGGTGCCCATGCCCACCTCTCTGACCTCTCTGTTGGTGCCCATGCCCACCTCTTTGACCTCTCTGTTGGTGCCCATGCCCACCTCTTTGACCTCTCTGTTGGTGCCCATGCCCACCTCTCTGACCTCTCTGTTGACCTCTCTCATGCCCACCTCTCTGACGGATCCCTTGTCCACGAGCTCTTCCTATTCCTTGCTGTCTATCCTGCTATATTGAAAGAAATTGCCATTGTTTACGTATATCTAATGACCAATTGTGGTTACCCCAATCTGAAATCAAGTAGCAATAACGAGTATTCATCATGTGTGGTTAATTTATATGTTCGTACAAAAACACATTTTATTTCTGTAGTTTTCAAAATCAATATACTGTTTATTGCTGAAATGAAAATATATAGGTTTACCAAACGGTTCAGTGATTAACCATTAAGATCAGTTGTATTAAGTGTTGGTCAAATGTATTTACGCAAATTAGATGAGAAGCATATCAAAAGTATTGTGAGCATTGCATTGTGAAAGACAATTACTTCATATGAAAGATATTTCTTTGATGACACACTGATTAGGTGTGGTGAAAAAGTGATTGTGTAATTTTGTGCGTTGTACTTTGTAACATGTGATTACATGTTTGAAAAAACAGACTTTTTGATGATCTGCTTTGAGTTTTGTACTAACAGTTGTGAGGTTTTACCACATACTTGTGAAAATAGTACCAAAGCGAATAAAAAAACTGTAAGCAGTCTGGAGTTTGGAGAGAGATTTTACAGCAACAAACACCTCAACATAACAGGACCAAGTCAGGTCTGTTGAACCACGACATCCACAGTGTGTCCTCTAGTACGTGTCGTTTAAAAGATGGCATTCCTGTGATCCCTGCAATTTTGTCACGCTAATTGACTCATTCTTATATTGTCTTAGCGACAGTGTAGAGGCCACAAGGTGTGCGTGTGCGTGCATGTGTGTCTGCTTGTGTGTGTGTGTGTGCTTGCATGTGTTTGAGTGTGTGCTTGCATGCATGTGTTTGAGTGTGTGCTTGCATGCATGTGTTTGTGTGTGTGCTTGCGTGCATGTGTTTAAGTGTGTGTGCTTGCGTGCATGTGTTTGTGTGTGTGCTTGCATGCATGTGTTTGTGTGTGTGTGTGCTTGCGTGCATGTGTTTGAGTGTGTGCTTGCATGCATGTGTTTGAGTGTGTGTGTGTGCTTGCGTGCATGTGTTTGAGTGTGTGCTTGCATGCATGTGTTTGTGTGTGTGCTTGCGTGCATGTGTTTGAGTGTGTGTGTGTGCTTGCGTGCATGTGTTTGTGTGTGTGCTTGCATGCATGTGTTTGTGTGTGTGTGTGCTTGCGTGCATGTGTTTGAGTGTGTGCTTGCATGCATGTGTTTGAGTGAGTGTGTGCTTGCGTGCATGTGTTTGTGTGTGTGCTTGCGTGCATGTGTTTGTGTGTGTGCTTGCGTGCATGTGTTTGTGTGTGTGTGCTTGCGTGCATGTGTTTGTGTGTGTGCTTGCGTGCATGTGTTTGTGTGTGTGTGCTTGCGTGCATGTGTTTGAGTGTGTGCTTGCATGCATGTGTTTGAGTGTGTGTGTGCTTGCGTGCATGTGTTTGTGTGTGTGCTTGCGTGCATGTGTTTGTGTGTGTGCTTGCGTGCATGTGTTTGTGTGTGTGCTTGCGTGCATGTGTTTGTGTGTGTGTGTGCTTGCGTGCATGTGTTTGAGTGTGTGTGTGTGTGTGTGTTGCTTCAGCTGGGCTCCCTGTGCTGCCTGTCCCCGGCAGACAGCTGTGCACAGCCTGGCAAACAGGAAGGGCTCTTCCAGCCTAACATCCTCTCTCCCTCTGAAGAAAACAACATGTTAGGATCCCAGCTCACAGCCATCGAGTCAACCTGGGGCATCGAGCTGAACTGGTTACACTCCTTCTTGGTGTAAACACCACCCACCTTCGTCAGTGTTGCAGCTGGAGCAGCCTGGATGGGAGAAGGTTCTAGATCACTAGGTGTTGTAGCTGAAGCAGCCTGGGTGGGAGAAGGTTCTAGATCACTAGGTGTTGTAGCTGGAGCAGCCTGGGTGAGAGAAGGTTATAGATCACTAGGTGTTGTAGCTGAAGCAGCCTGGGTGGGAGAAGGTTCTAGATCACTAGGTGTTGTAGCTGGAGCAGCCTGGGTGAGAGAAGGTTCTAGATCACTAGGTGTTGTAGCTGAAGCAGCCTGGGTGGGAGAAGGTTCTAGATCACTAGGTGTTGTAGCTGGAGCAGCCTGGGTGGGAGAAGGTTCTAGATCACTCGATGTTGTAGCTGGAGCAGCCTGGGTGAGAGAAGGTTCTAGATCACTAGGTGTTGTAGCTGAAGCAGCCTGGGTGGGAGAAGGTTCTAGATCACTCGATGTTGTAGCTGGAGCAGCCTGGGTGGGAGAAGGTTCTAGAATCTAGAACCTTCTCTCACTCGGTAGACAAACTACACACCTTAAGAGACATGAAGTCGGTCTAGTGTTTGCCGCTCTCTAACCTGCATTGGAAGTGTCAGTGTTACCTTAAACATTCATAGCATTTATTTGAGTGCAAACCCCATGTCCAATGAAAACAAAGGAGTTGTTACATTTAAAAAAAAAACTCTTGTCATTTATAATCTGTGGACCTTTTTTATCGAATGTATAGATGCACAGTGGAGAGTTCATATTTTGAGCTCATGATCTGCAATCAAATGTTGTTCCGCTGAGCCATATGTCTCTAGAGGAGGGGATCCCCGCTGAACAGCTCCTTCCAAGGTTTCTTCAGTTTTCTCCTGTTTTCCTCAGAGTGTTTTCCTGGTCTTCTCTGAGGGTTCAGGATGGTTGAGGTGCAGTTCTGATGACGAAGGTGAAGCCCTCTGTGATACTGCGTGTGAAAAGGGCTGTAGAAATAAAAATAGTTTTGATTGGATGAACAGTAGGCGTGTACTTGGCCTAGGTCTACTTAGACAGCAGGATATCTCTGTCTCAGATGAGTAGACACGCTTGGTATTCCAGTGGTGATTTACGGGTGACTAAACTGTGTACAGCTGTGGATTCTCTGAACGGGAGCCTAGATTATGGTCACATGCGAATGATTCCTCACGTGTCCTTGAGACAGTAGAGACGGTGTGATATATATGACATGGAGTCCTCGATACCACAGTACGCTGGCCCATGATGCCTTGCAGCATATGCTGGTGCCGTCTTTTAAGAATCGGGGCAGAGCTAAGCCGCCCCGCTTGCTCCACTGAACCAGAAAGGGCACTGCAGTACCACCTCAAGCCAGCAGGGTTGTCCAAATTAAAAGCTTTCTGAAAGCATGCATTTTTCATGTCAACAGAACTCCCGATCGCTTGCTAGGCTGTTTATGCACCCCCTCTCAAATCCATGCTCACATGTGCGGGACGGATGTCAAAAGTAACAGCCTGTTTTATTTGCTCACGTGCTTGAGATGTAAGAAAATAACCACACCAAAGACGAGGATTTCTTGAACCCCAGAAATGTGGTTCTTTGGTTCAGTTCCTTAGGAGGTGTTGAGCAAGTTGAGATCTTTCCTCACAGATTTTGAACAAGTTTAGTATGGGTGTAGGGATGTAGCTCAGTGGGAGAGCATTTGACTGCAGATCAAGAGGGTTCAAATCCCCCCGTGTATTCTGTGTTGGATGAAAGCGTCTGCTCTGGAACTCGTTCTGTGATGTCCTGCGTGCTCCGGTCTTGTGTGAACGCTGGCCACAAAACAGTTTCACCTTACTGACAATAAGATAACATTCAACCTTAAATTAACTCATTATCATTATAATTAGCTGTGCAGTGAGAATACCCAGTCAGTGTATTGTCCTAGTTGTGTTGATCTGTTGTGGCGCCACGGTGTCATGAAGGATGGTGTGTGAGGGTGTGTCTAATGCTGCTTAATCTGAGAGAGAATTGAGCTCCTCAAAGCAGCCTTCTTGCTGTCATTGTGCCGGCTGGAGGATCGCTTGCTCCTGGTCAGACAGTCTGAAAGCTGTCTAACTGCTCTTCTCAACTCTCTCTCACCTTCTAGATTGTTCTCTCACGCAATGTGAACCAAAACTGGAGGGACCAAGCAGCCAATCATCAGGTCTGTATCTTAGTTTACATTCTGGCTCAACTGAAATGCATTTATGAGCAGAACTTGTTTTTGTGTTCAGTAACTGTGTTCCTGTATTCCTCACTCATGTTGGATTTGTGGTTAACAATACTAACCCAGTTGACTGAGTTAAGGGCGATAAAAGGTAGTTTCCATAGAGACGTTATTAGGGAACTTCATGGTGTTCCCATGTTCCTGGGACACCCAGGATGCCAGGAGGCACTTTCACTCCTGACCACTAGAGGCAGTCAACTCTCCAGCACAGGGACAACACCCAGAAGGCTCACAAACACACATGCACTAAAACATCATACCATAGAGAGACAAGCATACTCAAAGAAAGCGTATGTTGAATCATAATTACAATTATGTAAACTATTTTCATATTTCAAGTCGAAAATCCGTTTATGCAAACAAGGGTATCAGATGTTACCAGATATTATAGCTTAGATTTTTCTTATCATTTGGTGATTTGATGCAATCCCCACTATTCAAATTATTATTACTAATTCATAAATACAATAAAATAATTAATTTTTAGTTCAGGTTTGGCTGAGCAGAGAGTTTGTCATCACTCTGGAGCCCTGACATTATTTGGAAGGTGTTGACTAAACATGTCCGACGCAGGGTAACAGGAAGTACAAATATGCTTCATCATTTGTGTCCTGCACATGCAGTCATAAATCTCCTCCATATTGATTTCTGCCTCAAGTCTTAGTGCAAATAACTCTCCTGAGAAAAGTTTGCTCCAGAAGCAGTTAATATTTAAACAAGCTGGCACAGGATGGACGCCAAGGCAGAGGCAAGAAACAGGAAGTGTTACATTAAGGGACTCTCATCCTTCAGAATAAAACCTCACATTATAGACTGTTGATTCATCCCTTGTTTCTATTGATATGCAGAAATCTATCAGGAGAAAAACAAACTATTCTGACAACAAGATATAATCATGTATGTATTTAAACACGCTTTATCCAAAGAGACGTGGGTCTCAAATCTGCAAAGATTTGCCTTCAAATGCCACTCAGCTTTACTTATCCCTGATGCCAACACATGTTGAATGGGGACAGCGGTGTTCATGACATCGGATAGCGGGCAAGCTGCTTGTTGATATAAGAGGCCTGTTTTCAGAGCTGGAATAACAAGTCACAGGATGTTACCCACAGAGAGAGCTATCCTAGTGTGTGTGTTTCTGGGCTTGTGTGTGTCTGTGTAGTTTGTGTGTCTATGCCGTGTGTGTAGTGTGTGTGTGTGTGTGTGTCTGTGTGTTTTTTGGGTGTGTGCATAGTGTGTGTTGAAATGTCTGTGTGGTTGTGTCTGAGCATGTCTGTGTCTGTGTGTGTGTCTGTTTGAGTATATGTGTGAGTGTGTGTCTGGGTGTGTGTGTGTGTCTGTGTGTGTTTTTAGAGGAGATAGGCCTATGCCCTTTGTTAGAGAGAAGTCTACTGAAAATCCATTGAATGTGTCCCTAGGGCACCAACACTACCGGAGGATATCATGAACTCATACACACTAGAGATGCCTCTGCTCCACTGCAGGCCACACACACACACAGACACACACACACATACACACATACACACACACAGACACACACAGACACACACACAGACACTACATCTCCCACACACTCAGGACTGTCATTTGCCAACAGTTTTGGTATTTAGAACGATGCTCACATTTGAGGTGAATAAACAGATTTGGTATACTGTGTCTTTACAGGTTCTATACATGGCTGTGTGTGTTGTGTGTGGAGAGGGGGGTGGGGGAGGTGGTTGTATGGAGTGAGTGTGTGTGTTGTGTGTGGAGAGGGGGGTGGGGGAGGTGGGTGTATGGAGTGAGTGTGTGTGTGTGTGTGGAGAGGGGGGTGGGGGAGGTGGTTGTATGGAGTGAGTGTGTGTGTGTGTGTGGGGGGGGGGGGTGGGGGAGGTGGTTGTATGGAGTGAGTGTGTGTGTGTGTGTGGGGGGGGGTTCAAACGTCTACAGAGGCCTCCCTCTGGGAGCAAGCCGTGACCACATAGCTGGTAAACAGACACTACTGTAGCTAACTGGCAAACTGGGGTTACTCTCTGTCTGTCTCTATATCTCCATCGAATCTTTCTCTGCATCCCTGTTTTCCAACTCTTCATAAAGACGTTGTTTCTTCTTCTACGTGTTTCCCATCTGCTCTTCAGAATATATCGGTTGAATAGTTTGGATTGTGGGTCCCAGAGCCCAGGAAAGCAGGCTGTAGACGAGTCTGTGCTGGCTGGTGCAGGGTGGTGCGGTGCGCGGGACAGGAGAGCTCTATCTCAGCGCGCCGCTTAGTTGTTAGAGCTCATTGACTTTGTCTCGGTCTGTGAAGCTGGTTC
>NC_085024.1:2607339-2618973 GCF_963692335.1 Osmerus eperlanus
CTATAACAACCTGCCAAACATTGACACAGTCCAGTGTCTCCAGGCACTACCTCACACAATAGTCAGCATATGATGAAAGTGCTGGTTACATGGGGCATTCACCTCAAAAGCGGTGCGTTGAGGCATCGAGTTGCAATACATTGTTAATGAAAGGTAGAGATAGACTAACCTGTGCTGGTGTCCAGGTGGTAGAGATAGACTAACCTGTGCTGGTGTCCAGGTGGTAGAGATAGACTAACCTGTGCAGGTGTCCAGGTGGTAGAGATAGACTAACCTGTGCAGGTGTCCAGGTGGTAGAGATAGACTAACCTGTGCAGGTGTCCAGGTGGTAGAGATAGACTAACCTGTGCAGGTGTCCAGGTGGTAGAGATAGACTAACCTGTGCTGGTGTCCAGGTGGTAGAGATAGACTAACCTGTGCAGGTGTCCAGGTGGTAGAGATAGACTAACCTGTGCAGGTGTCCAGGTGGTAGAGATAGACTAACCTGTGCAGGTGTCCAGGTGGTAGAGATAGACTAACCTGTGCTGGTGTCCAGGTGGTAGAGATCGACGTGGCGGGCCCGTCCTCACCTTCCCCGCCAGGAGCAACCACGACAGGTTCCGCCAGGAGGACCTGCGCAGGCTCATCACCTACCTCGCTGCAATCCCCAGGTAACCCTAATCTCATCCTGTAATCTCATCCCTGGTAACCCATAACCTTATCGCCTAATTTCATTTCCAGGTAACCATAACCTTATCGACTAATTTAATTTCCAGGTAACCATAAACTCATTCCCAAATAATCCTAACCATGTCCCCAAATCTCATCTCCCAATCTCATCCCCAGGTAACCCTAATCTCATCCCCTAATCTCATCTCCAGGTAACCCTAATCTCATCCCCTAATCTTATCCCCAGGTAACCCTAACCTTATCCCCTAATCTTATCTCCAGGTAAACTTAACCTTATCTCCAGGTAACCCTAACCTCATCCCCTATCACCTCCCCTGGTAACCCAAACCCTAATCTAAATCCCAGGTAACCACAACCCAACCCCCAGGTAACCCTAAATCTGTCGACCCAGAATTCCATCCCAGTACCTCTGTTGTAATGCTGGGTGGAACTTGAGTCCTGCATGTATGTAGGTTAGCCTCCCCTTGAGTCTCTCTCTCTCTACTTATCTCTCTCTCTCTTTCTCTTTCTTTCACTTACATAGCTGTAGGTTGTGTCTGGGTAGCCCAGACCAGATTTACGTGGCCCACGGATAACAAGGTGTTCAGCTCCTTCTCTATTCCTCTCTCTCTCTCTCTCTCTCTCTCTCTCTCTCTCTCTCTCTCTCTCTCTCTCTCTCTCTCTCTCTCTCTCTCTCTCTCTCTCTCTCTCTCTCTCTCTCTCTCTCTCTCTTTCTCTCTCTCTCTCTATTTCTCTCACACACGCACAAACATACTCTCTACAGTATGTAAAAGACTTGTCTCAGTCTCTCTTTCCCTCCTCTGTATTCTGTTCTTCTTTCTCTTTCTGTCCTTCTGGGAGAACGCCAGGGTGTATTAGTCAGGTTGAGTTAGTGCAGGGAAGCCCAGCCAGACTGGAGCTAGACACCAAACCAGAGAAGAAGCAAAACCTTTTATGGACTTTTACTTGGTAACACTTGGTAAGATTAAGTTCTTTTCTTTTGTCACAACTCTTATTTTCTTAAATGTATTTATATATTTTTTATGCAAAATCTTTTCCATCCTGGTTTTCAACTGTTGTTTTTTGTGTGTGTGATTTAAAATGTTGTAGTTAGTTCTTTGTTGTTGTGATTCTTGTGTTGTCTCAGTGAGGATGTGCGCAGATATGGCTTCACGGTCATTGTGGACATGCGTGGCTCCAAGTGGGACTCCATCAAACCTCTTCTGAAGATCCTTCAGGAGTCCTTTCCTTCCTGCATCCACGTGACGCTTATCATCAAGCCTGATAACTTCTGGCAGAAACAGAGAACCAACTTTGGCAGCTCCAAGTTTGAATTTGAGGTGAGTTGTTTAGCTGGACGAGCCAACAATGGCTTCTGGTTTAACGGTCAACTGTGAAGTAAGTTGTGTCATGGAAAATCTTTTCGTTGGGTGACGGGTTTGATGGCATCTGTGGTTAGGCTGTCTGAGGGCTTGCTTGCTCGAAGGTAGAAATGAATGTTTCATGGAGTGAGCTGCTAATGAAGATACATTATATGAGAATTATGTTTCATTTGTTAGTGTTAGTTGTTAGTAATTGTCAGCAATAGCTTAAAGCTGTGTCTTGAAATATTCTGGCCTTGAGTGGAAAGCTTGGGAATTGTTAAATTTAGTCACGACCTACTTTGTGTGGAAGTAGGATATTTTGGACTCTGGGGATTGATCCATTGCACCAGGGTAGTTTGAGCAGGGATGTCCAGAATAAGGTTAACTCACTACTGAAGATGGGTTGCGGCAAGCCAGCCTCATGTATGTATGTTTGAAAGAGCTTTCCTGTTTCTCTGGAACTTCCCATCCGACATCTGATAGAGCTCTCATCTCCTCTCATCTCCTCTCATCTCCACTCATCTCCTCTCATCTCCTCTCATCTCCACTCATCTCCACTCATCTCCACTCATCTCCAGATGTTTGGTTTTTAAACTGTTAAGTAGCCTCCACTTCATTGTGGATATATGTTTCAATCTACTTTTGATCTATCATTGATACAGTGGAAGATTCTGTGCCTGCAAACTATCTATATGATACCATTTGAGCATAAGCAGAGAATGTTGACTCTTCTTGCACCTAGAGTAACACTTCATGACTTTGTGATAGAGAGGTGATGATCTGAGGTGCTCCATCTGTCCCAGTGGGATTACCCCTGATGCATATTCAGTAGTGTTGGTGATAACCTGCGTTTCTGTCTCATGCATATTCAGTGGCAATGCGCTGCTGCTAGGAAGTCATTGTGAGCATTATAATGAACCCTTGTATGATCATCTCTTTCCACCTCTCCTCCACCTGTCTCCATACCTGTCTCCATTCCTGTCCTCCACCTCTCCTTCACCTCTCCTCCATCTCTCCTTCACCTCTCCTCCACCTCTCCTCTATCTCTCCTTCACCTCTCCTCCACCTCTCCTTCACCTCTCCTCCATCTCTCCTTCACCTCTCCTCCCTCTCCTTCACCTCTCCTCCACCTCTCCTTCACCTCTCCTCCATCTCTCCTTCACCTCTCCTCCCTCTCCTTCACCTCTCCTCCACCTCTCCTCTATCTCTCCTCCACCTCTCCTCCCTCTCCTCCACCTCTCCTTCACCTCTCCTCCACCTCTCCTTCATCTCTCCTCCACCTCTCCTTCACCTCTCCTCCACCTCTCCTTTATCTCTCCTTCACCTTTCCTCAATCTCTCCTCTATTTCTCCTTCATCTCTCCTTCACCTTTCCTCCTCCTCTCTTCCACCTCTCCTCCTCCTCTCCTCTCCCCCACCTCTCCTCCACCTCTCCTCCATACCTCTCCTTTTCAGACGATCATGGTGTCGCTGGAGGGTTTGACCAAAGTGGTGGACCCTTCCCAGCTCACCTCCGACTTCGAGGGCAGCCTGGAGTACAACCACGACGAGTGGGTCCAGGTCAGGATGGCGTTCGAGGAGTTCGCCGGCGAGGCCGCGCGGGCGCTAGCTCGGCTGGAGGAGCTGCAGGAGACTCTGGCTCAGCGCGACCTTCCCCGTGACTTGGAAGGGGCGCGTCGTCTCATGGAAGACCACGCGGCCTTGAAGAAGCGCGCCACCAAGGCGTCCGTGGAGGAACTGGACGCCCAGGGACGCCGGCTCCTCCAGAAGCTGCAGGCGGCGGCTAACGAGGGCTACGCTAACCGCGGCGCGGCTAACGACGCTAACGAGGCCCACAGCCTGGCGCCCAAGGTGACGGCGCTGCTGGACAAGCTGCACACCACCCGGCAGCACCTGCAGCAGCTCTGGCACATGAGGAAGCTGAAGCTGGATCAGTGTTTCCAGCTCCGGCTGTTCGAACAGGACGCAGAGAAGGTGCGCTTGTACCAGCTGCTAGCTACAGCGATGCTCAGTTGGGCTAAATGGTGTTACACTTCGGAGTTGTCGTTTTGTCACGTGGCTACACTTTAACAAAGCTGTCATGCATTGAAGTAAGGATGTGTCACATGCAGTGTATTTATATTCAGAGCACAGTTCCCACCTTTGGAAAGCTCTCTGATGAGGTGTGTGTATAACGGAGGGTCTCACCGTGTAAGGATAGTTTCATGGGCCTCAGGCAGAGAGAGCTGTAGAAGTGGGATTGACAGACAAGTCATAATTAAACACACACACGCAACCCCCCCCCCCCACACACACACACACGCAGTTACGCACAAACCACTCCCACTGGCAGACACACACACCGGTCATGTGGTTTGGCCCTGTTGTTCCGTCAGATTAGAGGAGGCCAGTCCTCCAGAGGCCCCTCAGACAAGAGGGCCGTCGACAGCAAGCCTCAGAATTATAAACATTGCATAGTCACAGTGTGTGTGTGTGTGCTCAGCATACTCACAGTGTGTGTGCTCAGCATAGTCACAGTGTGTGTGTGTGTGTGTGTGTGTGTGTGTGTGTGTGTGCTCAGCATACTCACAGTGTGTGTGCTCAGCATAGTCACAGTGTGTGTGTGTGTGTGTGTGTGTGTGTGTGCTCAGCATACTCACAGTGTGTGTGCTCAGCATAGTCACAGTGTGTGTGTGTGTGTGTGTGTGTGTGTGTGTGTGTGTGTGTGTGTGTGCTCAGCGTACTCACAGTGTGTGTGTGTGTGTGCTCAGCATACTCACAGTGTGTGTGTGCTCAGCATAGTCACAGTGTGTGTGTGTGTGTGTGTGTGTGTGTGTGTGTGTGTGTGCTCAGCGTACTCACAGTGTGTGTGTGTGTGTGTGTTTGTGTGTGTGTGTGTGTGCTCAGCATAGTCACAGTGTGTGTGTGTCCTTGACAGCACAGACTTCTGATGGACTTCTCACACGGTCCTTATACTCCTTGATCAGTTATATTAAGTCTTCATGAAACTGAAAAGTAATCTAACATTTCTTTACAAAAAACACAAACAAACCACAGTACTACAAAGAGATCAGACACAAGTAAACATCAGGTTGTGGAAACAGCCTCAGAATCCTTCGTGAAGAAATGATTTGATTCCCCAGAAGGTCATCCAGTTTAGCAGGAGGTGGCAGTGTTAGTAGGATTGTGAGCTTGATGTCTCTGCTCTCTGTGCTTCTTTTAACACCAGCAGTTATACAAGCTCAAGCCTTCTCCTGCTAATCTGGATGGGTTTCTGTCTCCCTCTGTGTGTCTTTGTGTGTGTGTGCATGTCTGTGTGTGTGTCTGTGTGTGTGTTTATGGTTTGTGTCTGTGTGTGTTTTGTCTGGGCGTGTGTGTGTGGGTCCAGATGTTTGACTGGATCTTGCACAACAAGGGCCTGTTCCTGACCAGCTACACGGAGATCGGAGGGTCCCACACCCAGGCTGCAGAACTCCAGACCCAGCACAACCACTTCGCCATGAACTGCATGGTGAGACCCGTTTTATACCCAAACACTCTCATTCAGCAACACTCTTTTCTCCACAGCCACAAACTCACTATATAGAGAGGACAGCTGCAGATCAAGGATCAGAAGTGCGTAGTTCTAGGCTTTCGGAGGTCAGAATCTATTTACAGTAAATATATATATATACGGTATATACTACAAAATCTAAATCATTTGCCATAAACTGCATGGTGAAAGTCTTGTGGAAGACAAGGTCTCCACTGATGATGTGACATCAGTCTGGGTTCTGGAGTTTATATATTCATATATGTACGTTTATCTGTATACACGACTCACGAATCATGAATAGATCAAAGACAGGGAAATGTCTGACGGCTGATTTTCATGGTGAACTCAGAGAAAACACAGAGAGACAACACTACAGCTGGTCGACAGCTGGTCGACAGAGAAGGATTCAGAACGTCAGTTGATGTGATGTCATACACGGTTCTGATCACTTCAAGTACTTCACCTTCTCCATCTAAGCACAGGAAGACACAGGATCGAAAGGGGGTCAAAGCTACAAGCATCAATAACGATCAATACAGTTATATAAGGAAACAATGGATATTATAATGTAAGATATCAATAAATGAATATGAGGTCACTTGAATTATCGACGAGGATGAACACACGCCGAGGCTCCATCCTTCCTGCGGGACAGCCTCTCCTCACAGCCTCTCCTCACAGCCTCTCCTCACAGCCTCTCCTCACAGACACACACCCCGGGGTTGTTCATGTTGTGTTCATCTGTGTAATGACGGTGAAAGACGACGGGGAGTGAAGGTGTGTGAGTGGTAGCCCTGGTAATCCTGGTAGCCCTGGTAGCCCTGGTAATCCTGGTAGCCCTGGTAATCCTGGTAGCCGTGGTAGCCCTGGTAGCCCTGGTAATCCTGGTAGCCCTGGTAGCCATGGTAATCCTGGTAGCCCTGGTAGCCCTGGTAATCCTGGTAGCCCTGGTAGCCCTGGTAGCCCTGGTAATCCTGGTAGCCATGGTAATCCTGGTAGCCCTGGTAATCCTGGTAGCCCTGGTAATCCTGGTAGCCCTGGTAGCCATGGTAGCCATGGTAATCCTGGTAGCCCTGGTAGCCATGGTAATCCTGGTAGCCCTGGTAGCCATGGTAATCCTGGTAGCCCTGGTAGCCCTGGTAATCCTGGTAGCCCTGGTAGCCCTGGTAGCCCTGGTAATCCTGGTAGCCCTGGTAGCCATGGTAATCCTGGTAGCCCTGGTAGCCCTGGTAATCCTGGTAGCCCTGGTAGCCATGGTAATCCTGGTAGCCCTGGTAGCCATGGTAATCCTGGTAGCCGTGGTAGCCCTGGTAATCCTGGTAGCCCTGGTAGCCATGGTAATCCTGGTAGCCCTGGTAGCCATGGTAATCCTGGTAGCCGTGGTAGCCCATGGTAATCCTGGTAGCCCTGGTAGCCCTGGTAATCCTGGTAGCCCTGGTAGCCCTGGTAGCCCTGGTAATCCTGGTAGCCCTGGTAGCCATGGTAATCCTGGTAGCCTGGTAGCCCTGGTAATCCTGGTAGCCCTGGTAGCCATGGTAATCCTGGTAGCCCTGGTAGCCATGGTAATCCTGGTAGCCGTGGTAGCCCTGGTAATCCTGGTAGCCCTGGTAGCCATGGTAATCCTGGTAGCCCTGGTAGCCATGGTAATCCTGGTAGCCGTGGTAGCCCTGGTAATCCTGGTAGCCCTGGTAGCCATGGTAATCCTGGTAGCCCTGGTAGCCCCTGCTGTAATCCTGGTAGCCCTGGTAGCCCTGGTAATCCTGGTAGCCGTGGTAGCCATGTAATCCTGGTAGCCTGTAATCCTGGGTAAGCCCTGGTAGCCATGGTAATCCTGGTAGCCCCTGGTAATCCTGGTAGCCCTGGTAGCCATGGTCATGGTAATGGAGCAGATTTGTTTCTAATCAGAATTCTGGTCTCAGAAGGGGTGTTCACGCCTGGCTGACAGGGGGTCTCCAGAAGGGGTGTTCACGCCTGGCTGACAGGGGGTCTCAGAAGGGTGTTCACGCCTGGCTGACAGGGGGTCTCCTCTCACAGCAGGGATCCACTAATGTGTCTGACGTCAGCAATCAGATGTGTGTGGTACGTGTGTGTGTGTGTGTGTGTGTGTGTGGGGGGGGTCTCCACGGGAGTGGGAGTAGCAGGGGGGTTGGCTTGGGGGAAGGGGGGGGGGGTCTCCACGGGAGTGGGAGTAGCAGGGGGGTTGGCTTGGGGGAAGGGGGGGGGGGTCTCCACGGGAGTGGGAGTAGCAGGGGGGTTGGCTTGGGGGAAGGGGGGGGGGTCTCCACGGGAGTGGGAGTAGCAGGGGGGTTGGCTTGGGGGAAGGGGGGGGGGTCCTCCACGGGAGTGGGAGTAGCAGGGGGTTGGCTTGGGGGAGGGGGGGGGGTCTCCACGGGAGTGGGAGTAGCAGGGGGGTTGGCTTGGGGGAAGGGGGGGGTCTTGGGTCCCCCACCCAGTATTCCACAGGATACAGCTTTTCCTGTTTGCTGGAAATAACCATCTTGCCTTTGCTGTGTGTTGTTCGAGAATGAAGGGACTCAGCAACAGTATTTACATTTGTGTTCAGTGTTGTGGAAAATTTGCCAGAATAAAGACTCTCATCCATAATAATCTTTACGATGAGACTGGAATCGACCGAAAAATACTGATGAGGATCGTTAGCGATTATGTAAGAGGCTGTGTGCCTCGCATACGCAATGTGAAGATGTGCTCTGCCCTCTAGGGGTGTGATGCAAAACTGCATGCTTATTTACAAACCTGTCGGTGTGAAGCAGACTCTAATGTGTGCATGTCTACCCCCATCCACGGGTCTGTTCCGCGTTGACATCTGCATGTCTCTCTTTCTAGAAGGTTCTGCTGTGACATCTGCATGTCTCTCTTTCTAGAAGGTTCTGCTGTGACATCTGCATGTCTCTCTTTCTAGAAGGTTCTGCTGTGACATCTGCATGTCTCTCTTTCTAGAAGGTTCTGCTGTGACATCTGCATGTCTCTCTTTCTAGAAGGTTCTGCTGTGACATCTGCATGTCTCTCTTTCTAGAAGGTTCTGCTGTGACTTCTGCATGTCTCTCTTTCTAGAAGGTTCTGCTGTGACATCTGCATGTCTCTCTTTCTAGAAGGTTCTGCTGTGACATCCGCATGTGTCTCCCTCCAGAATGTGTACGTGAACATCAACAGGATCATGTCTGTGGGGAACCGTCTGCTTGAGTCCGGTCACTACGCCTCGCAGCAGATCCAGCAGATCTCAGGACAGCTGGAGCAGGAGTGGAAGGCCTTCGCCGCCGCGCTGGACGAGCGCAGCACCCTGCTGGAGATGTCTGCCTCCTTCCACCACAAAGCTGACCAGGTCAGAAACCTCCATCCCTCCCTCTGTGTTTCCCTCCTTTCCCTCCATCCCTCCATCCCTACCTACCTTCCCTCTCTCTCTCTTTCCTTCCATCCCTCCCTTCCCTCTCTCCCTCGCTCTCTCTTTCCCTCCATCCCTCCCTTCCCTCTCTCCCTCCCTCCATCCCTCCCTTCCCTCTCATTCCCTCCATCCCTCCCTTCCCTCTCTTTCCCTCCATCCCTCCCTTCCCTCTCTCCTTCCATCCCTCCCTTCCCTCTCTCTCTCTTTCCCTCCATCCCTCCCTTCCCTCTCTCCCTCCATCCCTCCCTTCCCTCTCTCCCTCCATCCCTCCTTCCCTCTCTCTCTCCATCCCTCCCTTCCCTCTCCCTCCATCCCTCCCTTCCCTCTCCCTCCATCCCTCCCTTCCCTCTCCCTCCATCCCTCCCTTCCCTCTCTCCCTCCATCCCTCCCTTCCCTCTCCCTCCATCCCTCCCTTCCCTCTTCCTCCATCCCTCCCTTCCCTCTCTCCCTCCATCCCTCCCTTCCCTCTCCCTCCATCCCTCCCTTCCCTCTCTCTCTCCATCCCTCCCTTCCCTCTCCCTCCATCCCTCCCTTCCCTCTCCCTCCATCCCTCCCTTCCCTCTCTCCCTCCATCCCTCCCTTCCCTCTCCCTCCATCCCTCCCTTCCCTCTCCCTCCATCCCTCCCTTCCCTCTCTCCCTCCATCCCTCCCTTCCCTCTCCCTCCATCCCTCCCTTCCCTCTCCCTCCATCCCTCCCTTCCCCTCTCTCCCTCCATCCCTCCCTTCCCTCTCCCTCCATCCCTCCCTTCCCTCTCCCTCCATCCCTCCCTTCCCTCTCTCCCTCCATCCCTCCCTTCCTCTCCCTCCATCCCTCCCTTCCCTCTCCCTCCATCCCTCCCTTCCCTCTCTCCCTCCATCCCTCCCTTCCCTCTCTCCCTCCATCCCTCCCTTCCCTCTCTCCCTCCATCCCTCCCTTCCCTCTCCCTCCATCCCTCCCTCCTTCCCTCTCTCCCTCCATCCCTCCCTTCCCTCTCTCCCTCCATCCCTCCCTTCCCTCTCCATCCATCCCTCCCTTCCCTCTCTCCCTCCATCCCTCCCTTCCCTCTCTCCCTCCATCCCTCCCCTCTCCTCCTTCATCCATCGTGTGTATTTCTGTGTGTGTGTGTTGACATGCGTTGTCCCCTGCAGTACATGAGCAGTGTGGAGCCCTGGGGCAAGGCGTGTGGGGAGGGGGGGCTCCCGTCAGAGCTGCAGGAGCTGGAAGATACCATCCACCACCACCAGGGGCTGTATGAGCACATCACCGCTGCTTACTCTGAGGTGGGAGCAGGATGCAGGGCTAGAACAGACACCACAGTATCCTCTGAGGCACTCCACATACAGCATAGGAATATTATATTCATAATATTAATTATAATATGTAAATGAACGTTTTTAAGTACTAAACATGATTTTTCAACAACAATATCATCCTCTCCTCCCCTCTAACCTCTCCCCTCATCTCCTCAGGTGAGCCAAGATGGTAAGTCCCTGCTGGACAAGCTGCAGCGGCCCCTGACCCCTGGCAGCGCTGACTCCCTGACGGCCTCGGCTAACTACTCCAAGGCGGTTCACCACGTGCTGGACGTCATCCACCAGGTGCTGCATCACCAGCGGCAGCTGGAGAACGTCTGGCAGCAGCGCAAGGTCCGCCTGCACCAACGCCTGCAGCTCTGCGTCTTCCAGCAGGACGTGCAGCAGGTAGGGGCCGGCACACACACACACACAGTACACACACACACACACACAGTACACACACACACACACACACAGTACACACACACACACACAGTACACACACACACACACAGTACACACACACACACACACACAGTACACACACACACACACACACAGTACACACACACACACACACACACAGTACACACACACACACACACACAGTACACACACACACAGTACACACACACACATACACTACACACACACACACACACACACACAGTACACACACACACAGTACACACACACACATACAGTACACACAAACACACACACACAGTACACACACACACACACACACACAGTACACACACACACACACACACAGTACACACACACACACACAGTACACACACACACACACACAGTACACACACACACACACACACAGTACACACACACACACACACACACAGTACACACACACACACACACACAGTACACACACACACAGTACACACACACACATACAGTACACACACACACACACACACAGTACACACACACACAGTACACACACACACATACAGTACACACACACACACACACACAGTACACACACACACACACACAGTACACACAGTACACACACACACACACACACACAGTACAAACACACACATGTACAGTGCACACACACACATGTACAGTGCACACACACACATGTACAGTACACACATACATACACACACATACACTACACACACACACATGTGCAGTACACACACACACATGTACAGTACACACATACATACACACACATACACTACACACACACACATGTGCAGTACACACACACATACTCTCTCTCTACCTCCTCTTCATGCTCTCTCTTTCTCTAACTCATCACTTTTCTATTTCACTCCCTCTCTCCCTCCCATCTCTCTCTCCCTCTCTTTCTCTCTACCTCTCTCTCTCCCTCTTTCTATCTTGCTCTCTCCCTCTCTCTCTCCCTCTTCCTGCAGGCTGCTCTCTCCCTCTCTCTCC